>NC_055975.1:1221714-1251714 GCF_018492685.1 Alosa sapidissima
ATGACAGCTGTCACCCAGTAACACAGGCGGGAGGGAATGAGCAAGGGACAGGGAGGGGAGAGGAGAAGTGAAGAACAGAGAGGAGAGAGGGGGAGGACAATAGAGGAGTTAGGGCTAGCAACGCCTTATTTTCCTTAACCTTCCTTTTACACTTGCATGGATCTAAACTCATTTTACATCCATCTGGATACATAGGCTACCATATGATATTGGAACACTACAATTGCATATGGATTTTGGAATCCATATGGAATTTGGTGCAATTCAATGGGATATGATACAATTTTATAGTTTTTGACATTAAAAAAAAGAATAATAATGTCAACTATTCCCAAGTTTCACATGATTGCACTGGCAGCTGCAGTGTATGGGGTTTGGAATGGTTTTCTAAATATTACTGTGTTGTGGGCTCGTGCTTTCAAATATAAAGAATGGGGGAGAGCCGTGCTGTTTCCACCAGACAATAAAGAGGACTGGGAAAGAGTCTTACGCCATCAACCTCAGCAGAGAGTTTGTGTGTAGAAAGGGAGAGGAAGGAGCAGGACGTGGAAGTAGATGCAGGTGTGACAAGCTGGTTCTGCAGTTTATGTGTGTGTGTGTGTGTGTGTGTGTGTGTGTGTGTGTGTGTGTAAGGTGCACGCACACTCAGCCTCATTGAGAGTGTCAGGTGCTCAATAACTGTCGGTGCAAAGGGAAGCAGCGAGTCTCCTTCACTACAGAGGAGTGACAGGCTCTACCTTTCCTCAGACAGAGGAAGAGGAGACTCCACTCCATTACAGGGAAAAGATAAAGATTATTATTGTTGTTATTGTCTGTGCAGCTCTGCAGGCAGGCATAGGAGGAATGCCTGGGCACGAGTTAATTAGACTTTACGGTTATGATGCTACCACTCTAAGGAAGAGAGACAGAAAATGAGGGGAAGTGTTTTATGGGAGCAAGCATGGTGCAAAGCACAAGCTATGTGTGTTTCCAGTGGCTGTCAGGGGAATATGATGTGGATAACTGGGGTGAAAGGTCATGCAGGGGTGCTTTGGAGTTGGGAGGTGGTGGGGTTTTGGAGCAAGTCAGCTTAAGCCTGGCTTCACAACTGAAGCATCTGGGCTAACATAAAGTAAATGACAGTCACACACAGACCTTATCTTATCTTGGGGCCGTAAAAAGCAGCTCTTAATCTCTGTGGCCTGATGCTGTTATCTGCCCTCAGTGGAGTCTCCTGCGCTGCCCTCTCCCTCGCCCTAGCACTGCAGCTGCACTGGTGCAGGCTTGTCTGGAGACCCCGTAAACACATTGTGCAGTGTGTGTGTGTTTGTGTAGTGTGTGTGTGTGCGTGCGTGCGTGCAGTGCGTGAGCGTGGTGTGCAGTGTGTGAGTGAGTGAGTTGTCCTGATTGCTGCTTGTGTGATGACCTCATTCAGTGCCAACCCCCCTCAGCTTTCAGCACACAGAATCGATCACTTTCCCCGTACCACTAACACACTAAAACACTGACCTCGACCCCCACTGCTCTAGTGCCCCCCTTCCCGCACGGTTTGTTTAACCAGGACTTATGCCCATCATAATTAAAAACCCAGGGAGACCGAGCAATCAGCAACAAAAGGCTACACAGTCAACCAAAACTCTACAATAATAATAAAAAAAACACATTCAAAACATGTCAAATTTAAAAAAATAAAAACAACAATAATAAGTACATCACAGTTACTACTGACCACCAACTGGAGAAAAGCCAAACATTCCAGGGTTGTGAAAAATGATCAGTCAATCTGTTGGAAATAAGATTAACTTTTTTCCAGGGAGTGTGTTGAAGCGCACACAAGGCTGATGAATCTGATCTCCCAGTTAGTGTGTCTGAATTCACCAACCACAACAAAATCACCGCATCACACATGCTGAAACACAAACTCGTACCACAAATCTGTGGTTTGTGTCAAGTTTATTGATGTGGCTGCTTGGTTAGGCAGGAAGAGCAAACTCACAACATCCCTTTGAGCGTGCATGCGTGTGCGCAGAGCAAAACATAACTGGAACTAAAAAGAAAAAATAGCAGTGCAAACAAAAAAAAACAGTCGAAGCCAAGAGGAGTTTGCAACTAAATAGGACCATGCCCTCTCACTCTTTTTACACACACACACACACACACCGAGAATGGAGGTCATGTTAGCAGGGTAGTGGACTGGAGGGGTAAGCACAGGCTTGGCCCTGGTGAGACATTACACACTAAACACAAACAAATCACACAGGCCTTTCTGCCGACAGGTAGATTATTCAGCTCTGATTTATTACAGTCCAGGCCTGGATGAAGAGAGCACACAGACCACGCTGAGGTGGAGGGTGGGTGGGGGAGGGGGTGTTGCACATAGTGGCGAAGAGAAAGAGAGCTGATCGATTGTAGAGTGAATACAAAGTTGGCTGTGTGTGTGTGTGTGTGTGTGTGTGTGTGTGTGTGTGTGTGTGTGTACACAATGGGCAAACACACTAATGCCGGCCTTTCACCGTGCGATTTTCGAGCGATTCCACAGTTGGCGGCTAAATTTCTAAAGTTGGAATAAAATCAAGGGAGTTTTACTGGAGTTGCAGCGTGCTCCCGTCAACTAGATCGTTTAGTGTAAAGTGCCAATCTCAGCAGTTTTAAGTCAGTCCGAGTCAGTCTTTTTCTAGTCTTGGCGTTACGACGATATCAAACAAGTCTTTTAGTCTTGGTTCATACAAATAGTGACATGAACACTATAAACCAATATTGATGTCTCTCCAACACCAAACATGAAGGGGCAAAGTAGGCGACAGCTGTAGCCTATATGATTATTTGTTATAAATTATTAGTCGGCTATTAGTCACGTGACAGAACTCCTCTATATCGGTTAGGGATGTCACACATGAAACAATGCTACACAAACACAAAAATATGACTTTATTATGAGTAGGCTATTGTTTTAGTTCCTGTTGATGTCTAGCGCACAATGGGAAATAATTGGTTTGGTGTAAGGATGGCATAAGAGAGAACTGTTACAAGAAGACAAAGACAGGACAGACAGAAACAGAGGGTGTGTGTGTGTGTGTGTGTGTGTGTGTGTGTGTGCGTCCAGTACAGTACAGTAATTGGACATTTGTAGTTCAGCCAATAGTACAGCTTTCCAATAAACCATCACGTGAGGACCAACTCCAACCCAAAACGCACTGCACTTAGAACTGGAAGTCTTCAGGCCAAAACCTTTACTGCCAGGAAAAGAATCCAAGGAGACAAAATGAGATGAAAATAAAGTGTGGTGGGGCGCTGAAAGAAAGACATACAAAGAGGGGGAGAGACTGCTATTGTTGTCATTTAACTTGATGTGATATTCTTACTGTTTATATTCACATTGTGCTCATTTTTACTTTGAGTCTTGCTAATAAAGCTACTTTGCACTGACCTGAATCGAGACAGAAAGAGCAAAACACAGAAAGGCAATCAAGGACTTGATTTCCCAGCTGTTCTGACCCCTCAGTAGAGGAAAGAGTGACACACACAGCTCCCCACACAACTAGTCACCACTACACACTGAGACAAAGGGTGAAACTAAGGCAACACCCATAATTTAGTTCACCAAAGAGCCCATTTAGAGGACCCCGATGACAAAAACTTGAACAGACGGACCTCATGCCTAATTTTGAACTTGTACTCACGTCCACTAATAAAACTATTAAAAAAAAAAAAAAAAAAAAAAAAAACTGTTGTTAAGATGTTAAAAAACTTCCCCAAACCTTTCCCTAAGGCATTCAAAAAGTCCCTCCAGCCTTCTTCAACACAAAAACAAATGATTCACCATTTAATCCTCCCCATGGAAAGGATAACCTCTCCCCACTATTGGATTCCAGAGAGGGAGGAAGAAGGGAGAGAGACAGAAAATGTGTGTGACTTATTCCAACATGATGAGTAAGGGGAGTAGGAAAACCAAATTACCTCACCAAATGCGAAAAATAGTTCTATGTTGTGAGAGAATATAAGATGCCATAAAGAGCAGCACCCACCCAGACACAGGCTAGTTTAATTTGACTGTAATCATCATCCTGATTTGCTATTCAGTGAATGTGTCACACTGTTGTTTTTTCCACTTTTTTATTTTATTTCGCTCTGTCTGCCTCTTAATGATGATGATATTCACAGTGTTTGGACATCAGGCCAAACACGCTACGCTAGCCAAGCTACAAAGGCTGAGAGAGAGAAATAAAGGAAAAGAAAGAAAAAAAAGAAAGAAGAAAAAAAGAAAGAAAGAAAGAAAGAAAGAAAGAAAGAAAGAAGTGTGAGTGTATGGTGAAGAGAGGACTGCATGAAGAACTATTCCTGGCAGTTGAGGAATGTGGAAGAGTGAGGCCCTGTTTCACTTTGCAGAGGGCGGGGATGTATGTGTGTGTTGTTTGGAGAGACGGGCTGAATAAACATGGCTGAAAATGGGCTTCTCCCTCCCCCATGCTTGCTCTGATTAGTCAAAGGAAAGCTCTGGAGACGAGCACACCTCAGTAACGAATCACAAAGCCCCGATCAGGGCAGAGGAAAAGGGAGGGACATTAAATAACAACGCTCAACAAGCCCCCATTTGTTCTGCTCTTGCTTTCCTCTTCTCCAGAGGCTCACAGCACAGACCATGAACACCCAATACAACCCCCGCCTCAGCTGAGGAAGAGAAGGGTGGGGAACCTTCCAGTTTGGGCTTGTGCAATTAGAAATGGTTAGGTTAGGTTGGAGGGTTAGGTTGAAGGATGAAGGTGTGTGTGTGTGTGTGTTCTCAGTTATTTCTCACACCCGCACTCCCTGTCTGTGTGTGTGTGTGTGTGTGTGTGTGCGCGCGCGCGTGACCACAGTGGCTTTCTTAACGTGTATCCTAAATAATAACATTCCCGGGCTCCATTGTAATGGACACCAAATAAATATTTGCAGAGCCCGGCGCTATAAGGGGAAATTTCAGACTGATTGGGTGGCTTTCTTTTTCAGGGCCTCAGGGAAAGAAAGAAACTCCATTTTTAAATTTTCCCCTGAGTTGACAGTGGCTTATGTGTCCACATCTGAATCTCCCGGTTGGCCAGAGACTGAGGCTGAGACAGAGGTGGAGGTTGTGTTTGTGTGTGCGTTCGTTAGGGGTAGAGTGGTTGTGACAGGGGGCTGGGTCCTTTGGCAGCTCGGGCTAAGATAAGGACGCCCCAGTAGCGCTCAGGACCTCTGATAAGAGTGGGAGCCTGACGGGAGGACCCGACGCAGGAGGACTTTATCAGCCCTGCAGCACACAGGGGCATATAGACCAGGCCCTGAGCCAAGAACCACACACACGCACACACAACCAGCCAGCAACACACAAAAACGCACAGCCATAGAGACACACAGAAGTGTGCAGGCATCAGATTGCAGTCTGTGACAGAGAGAGGCAGAGACGGTAAAAACAAAAAACAAAAGGAGGGAGCTAGAAAAGCTGTGGGTGCAGGGAGGTGACTGGTCCCCTGCACTCACCCTGTCAGCCAGCTTGTATCGTCCCATTTATTACGCTCACAGCTGGGTCCTCAGCAGGGAGAGAAACACAGCACTGTCTGATAGCAGGGACCCGCACAGGATCATAAGCACAGCACTGGTTCATAGCAGACACCAACATAGGAACATTATTACAACTGCTTTGCACTAAGTACCTGCATACATAGAGACATAAAACCCACCGCACTGCTTAATAGCACAACAACAAAACCAGAGCTCTGTTTAGTTGGGCTGGACCATGTTATAATACAGTCAGAATACTGTTTTAAATCTGGATCTAGCACAAGAACAAAACTACAGTATTGTTTAATATCAGCGTCTAGCACATTTAGACAGTAGTAGTACACAGTACACAGCCACAGTAGTAGTAGTGTCTATGTTTTCTGTTTTCTAAATTATTTTTGTGTATGAAAAGGTCTCATATAAATAAAATAGCCTTGCCTATAGCAAAACCCAGCACATGTCACTATTTTATCATGGCGACATGGTCAGTCAGAGAATTGATATTGATTCATCTGGGTCTGACACTGGAATAGAAGTGGAGCACTGAAATCGAGAGCCATAGTAAAGCGTTGACCAGAGGGCAGCACAACACAAGGCTTGCTTCTCTTCTCTGGGCATATTAGTCAACAGACTGTGCTGAATCTGCTTGTTGCCGGTTGGCCGTAATCTCAGATTTGATCAGAAGCAGGCTTGTTTAACGTAAACAGGATCACATATCATTGCAGCATAGGTGAAGCCTCTACATTGCGGCCTGTAGGAACGACATGCTAGCCAGGGCCACTCCATATCTTGCATAGCACTACAGCAGGCAGGCATTTACAAGTTATACTGTGCATGAAGAAAAATGTATGACAATGACAATGGGAAACAGAACAACAAAAAGTATATGTCAATCAGTTGCAGGCCAAATGTCTAAGGAAGATGCATTCAAAATTGTTTAGTAGCTTCCAGTGTTTCAATCAGTGGCAACCACAGGCAATCTTAACAGCTGAGACCATCATATCAATCCATTGCAAAATTGCCAAAGCATTTCTATGAAAGGTCTACCAATAGGCTTTTCATATGACCCTTCTAATCAATACAAGATCACTCAATCACCATAAACTCACTCACATTGTAACAGAGCAAAGAGCCAAATTGACGGGATATAACAATCTGTCACTATCGGCCATCTTATCTTGCATCTGTTACACAACAGAGGATTGAACAGGTCCTGAGAAAGAACAACAGCAGAGTAAGAACAATGTAGACCACCACCAAGCAAAGAGAAATCAGCCACTGCATTATTTCTAACACAGTCAGGGCCAGTCAGGGCATTATTTCTAACCAAGTCAGGGCCACATTAGCCGGCTACCTATAATGTTTTTTCACTCATTAATTTATTACACGTGGTTTATTTATTGGGACTATTCATATTTTAGGGGGGGAATCCAGGGCCACCAAAAAGATGTCACAACAAACTTTCAGTAAGGGTCTGTACGCTCTCTCAGGTGAACCTGCATAACAGTTCATCACAGCTGTTGCATCATTATAAGGCTGCCAGGTCTGTGGGGAGGGGCCGCTGGGAGTGTGAGTGAGGGACTGTGATCGCACAGTAATGAACTTATACATACAACGATATCATGCATATCAAGCTCAAATATGCCGACCGCAACACATTACCGATCCACTGGGAATTCTCCCAACTCCCGCAATTCTCCGCTACTGTGCTTGTGTAGTATAATGTAGGCTAGAGTCTGTTTTCAATTTTTGCAGGTTACAGTACACAACTTCATAGAATGATAGTAGCCTTCTCAGCTACTTGTGCAAAGCTCATCCTAAACAAACTGCTGGTGCTGACTACGCTTAATAAACTGCATTGTTGAAATATATAGTTTGTAATTTAGTGTTGTTTAAATGTATAGGCAATGATCTGGCCATTTAAAATATGTCTGGCAGATTTTCTGTATGTCCGCTATTCTGGAATATTACCAGACATTTTGTCCAGTCAAAAAAACAAATCTAGTGTAACCTCTGGTCAGGGCACAAAACCACAATAACTGTTCTAATATAGGGTAAGTGGAAGGCCACATGCTGGTAAAATATGAAAGTAGCTGGTAGATTTCATAAACAAAACGCTGCTAAGAACTATTGCATGACTGTTGAATTTGACCATTTATCTCTCAGTAGCTGATAGATTTTAAAAAGTTAATTTCCTCCCCTGAGTATGAACCACAACACACAACACTCTCAGACAAGTGCAAGAAGCACAAGGCATGGGGTAAGAACACTGCCACCGTGACAGCACACACCAGCCACTCATGACGCGTCCTGGTTATTTAATTACTCGCTCATAAGAAGCGTCTGGGGGAGGAATCTAGAGGGGGCATAAACTCGTCTAGGCAACTCTCCCTCAGCCTTGAGGCCGGTCCTACAAACATAGGCACTCCAGCAGATCAATCCCTCCATATCTCTCCCTCTCTCTCTCTCTCTCGTCTGGCCTGGGGCAGTGTCTCTGAGAACTGTTAACCCTGCAAGCAGTGCTCAGTCTTGTTAGGCTTTAAATTGATTGTATGTCAAAGGCTTAGAGAGGGCCTGACCCTGTGAGATGGGAGTGTGTGCATATGTGAATGTGTGGGTGTTGGGGGTGGGTGCCACAGTCTGTCAACAGCAAAAGATGGGTGCAGAACAGGATGGGAGACTAACTTAGTTGTACACACACACACACCTATTCAAAACATTCACTGGAGGTGATTGCTTTAGCCTCACAAACAATCCAATTCTGGTCAGAAGTTAATCTTTCATACAGGAAAACAGGTGCTCAGGTCTTCATAAAATGACACAAAATGTCTGTTTCCAACTACAAACAAACTGTGCCCTGGGTGTTTGAAATGCACCAAATGACAGTATCAGCACTGACAGCACAGACAGGTGGTTTGGACGCGCGTTTACTACAGCACGTGCCGTTCCCTCAAAGGCTGATGTCACATGAAAACATCAGAGGCCGGTCATTACCTGACGGGCAGTGTTTAAGATGCAGTGCTTTGTCATCTACAGTAGGAAGGACAGCACACACGCACGCATGTCTACAGTCCACTAAGTGTAGCACATCCTGAAAGGGATTTCCTAAACGTGTTTGGTAGTGACTGTGACAAAACACTGGTTTCACAATTCAGTAATATAATTCACTAACTGCTATGTTTAAAGAAAGCAAACAGTATTATTTTTTTTATAAAGAATGTACGAGGTAACACTATCGTTCCTCTGAGTCTAAATATATAAATTGTTCCTACAATGGCCAGCATATCTTCGTTGACTTCAAAGTGGAAGTCAGAATCAAATAAAACAGAGTGATTTTTGGTTCAGAATTGTAAAAAATAATCACACTGGTGTTAGACACAAGACTCTTGTTTTAGACAGTCAGCAATTTAAAAAAATGTGTTGGTATAGCCATACCTATAGGGCAGGGGTGGCCAAACTACGGCCCGCTATGCACTTTCATCCCGTTGGCCCGCCTAGCATTTATTAGGTCATCATAGATCCGGCCTGCCACGCAGGTTATCATAGGCTGCTCGCTTTTTTTTTTTCCAGCAATAGACGACGACGTGATTAACTTTACTGCAAACTGCTTTACACTCTTCTTAGAGAACGTTTACAATGTCAGTGTCAAAACAGTATGTATGTGGGGGCATACAGAATTGTTGCCTGAACAATGAAATTGCATTGTGTCATTGTAAAAGTCTGAGACGTTAAACCCCTCACACGTCTACCTGCAGTTCTGAAATAACCCTGGATGGCTCTGTGTCCTCAAAAACAGTCCTTTCCCTATCCCTTACACACACACTGCAGGTCTAAATCCAGACGCTGGGGGGGGGGGGGGGGGGGGGGGGTCAAAGGGGTTAAAGCAGAGGGTGTCAATTTTCCTTCGCCATGGAAACAGCTGCACACACATGAAGGATTTGAAGTGAGAGGCATGTGTGAGCTAGGCTTGTGTGTGTGCGCACCAGCTGCAGCTGTCCAGACATCTCGAAAAATCAAAATGCGTCTAGAGGGAACTTTTCTCCTAGGTCTCTCCCCACTTCATGTCCCAGACCCCTCTCTATGTCTGAATGTCATCAGTTAGATATACTCTGTGTGTGTGGTGGGGTTCACTGAGCCGATTTCTGCCTTTCAATCATGCTCAAGAATAACAGCAACACCCTGCCGGTTACAACACCCTGCCGGTTACAACACTCTGCGGTCACCTTGTATTAGGGACAGGGGCCATTGGAGGAGATCTATATTAGGGATGCAGACCCTGACCAACTGCACAAACCCAAGCTTCCACTGATCTCTCTCTCTCTCACTGGAAAACAGCTGATGTGTGCCTTCCTATTAAGGTCAATCAGTGTACAAATGAATCACTGCTCACAATAGCAACAGTGTCTAGTACAGGACCACTCGTCCCAAATCCTTCACCATAAGCAAATTACTATGCAAATGGTCCACACTCAGCCAGACAGGCGCTTTGATTTTCCAACTGTTTCTTTACACATTGCGGTGCTCGATAACATGTGTGCAAATACTACAGGAGTAAAACATCACCTAAACTATTAAACGAATTGAAGTCGGTGGCAGTAATGTGAGGGGTCTAATTCATGCCGTGACTTTGAGCGGTAAGATCCGACAGCTGCATGTGAAATGTCTTGAGCAGCTGCGGAAAGGGCCTCTCAGTCGGCTGAGACTTCGCACCCCCAAAACCGAAAAAAAAAGCCCATAGGAAGGGCTAATATCACGCGGCCACGCAATTACAACAACAGTCGCTGGTTAGGAAACACATTTCGGAGAAGGGGGCTCCCCGTGGCTCCATAAAAGACCTATTGCACTTCCCAGCGAGATGAGGATACGCGTGAACTAGCAAAAGTTAACATAAACTGTGTTCAGCATAGACCAACTTGTTTATGAAGCGGGCAGATATTCTCTGTTTTTATGACCACAAATAGGTTCATAAAACAAGGGATCGCTACAAAACGAGCTTGAATACGGGCTCACGATTAAATACCACCGACATGCAGTGCCCTCTGCAATCACTGCGAGGCATGGGTAGCCTCGCCGGGCAAACAAACATTTCCCAATTCGTATAGCGACGGCGGAGAATTACAGTTACATCGCCCAGAAACGCTGACAATCAAGTCACATCCACAGACTGATGTCATCGGGTAAAGGGCCGACGAGTAGTGACAACATTCCAATGACTTCAGCTCCGAGAGCGGAGCAGCATCGGGGAAAAGTGGCGCTCTCTAGCGTCACCCATTCAATTACAGCAAGCATGCTCGGCCACTATCTTGCTCTCGGGATAATGTCGCCTGATATAAATAGCAATAACGTTACACCACTATGTCAAGAATAGTTGTACTACAACCAAAGACAACAGGTTTGGCTCGGTCAACATCGGTGTATCAGCAATTATGGGCCCTTTCGTTAGATTTTCACGAGTACATCTAACGTTAGACATATTATGTCGTGCAGCTGCAAAATTATTTGACTACCGACCAAGATAGCTCTCTCTAAAGAACAAACACTCACAAACAGCTACCTAATGTTAACAACACTATTAACATGATGTTTACCACCAGCAAAGAAATACCACATTTCCCTGATTGGTGCTTCTGTTGGGCAATTCCTATAGCTATTGTTATCAAGACCCTCGAGCGAAACAACACCATACCAGGACCACATTCCAATGCACGAGGGGTTGCCTTCGAATTACAAGCCAATAAGAGCTTTCACGTTTAATTGATCCCGTCCCAAATGATTAAAAGCCATAAACTGTAGCCATTTGTATCAGACCAAGTCGAATAGTAAGATTCGATCATTCTGCCCATTTTCGACTGAAAGGTTTTATTTCGCAGCTGGTCTACAACTATGGCTAGGAAGTTTGTTTGTTTTAACCTGAACAGTTGGCCAAGTACAGTGAGACCGTGCTAAAGTTCACCACCAGACACCTAACTTGATTATCCCGATCGGAGAAATCTGTGTCAAAACTGAGTGATATCCCGTGTTGCTTTGGATATGCTGACAGACCAGTCGTGGAACAACTGGCTAATTGTGGCTACAGCTAACGTTGAGTTTAAGGTTAGCTGGCTAATCTAGCTAGTCCCGAAACCCCTGATTGAAAAAAAAAAAACTTTTCCTTTCTTCTTGGCCATGGCCTCAATGCCTCACATCTTCCAACATCAAGCTTCCAAAACGTTAGAAAATGATATGTATTCAAACAACCAGATCAACCATTGTCACCACCTCACGGTGTCAGGATTTACACTTTTTGAAGTTGTGAGAGTTAAGTTGAGCTAACCGTGTGATTCTGCTCCGTAACAGGCTAATGGAGCTAGCCTACCGTGTATGCGTGCCTATGGTGTTCTATGCAGCAAGCGTGCACCCCTCAAGCCCCTAGTCACGTTCCCCCAACTCTCCACAGCACCGTTGGTGATTTTTACCTTCATCAAGAAGCCGTTCAAGGTGTGTAAAGATACCGCACAGGTTGGGCAAACTCGTCATGAGCTTCTTCTCGTTCAGTAACTGCATCAAATAGTCGGGACTCGGCCTCGGTCTCTCCTTCACTTCGATCTCCCCGACCATCATCTTTGCGTCGCGATTGCAAACAAGCCAACACACAATCCTTCTTTATGAAAAGAAAAAAAATGGAAAAGAAAAAAAACTTGCGGATAAAATCCCTCGTTCCCCCCCACGTTTCGATCGCTGTAGTTTGACGACTCTCAGGATAAATCGTAATATTAGTTGTTGTTGTTGTTTAAGCGGAGAGAAAAAAATAGCCACTATCTCCTCCGAAAGAGTCGCTTGTCGTTCAGACGCCGTCCTCTTCTCTTCAATGCGCGCACAGGGACGTTCCCTACCACCTCTGTCTGCGAGAGCGAGTATCCACCAAATGCGTCCGGCCCCCTGGGCACTGATTGGCTGGGAGCGCTTTCAAGGAGCAGATGATATCACCAATGAGCGCAATATGTTGAGCCATGGGGGCGTCAAAGTGCCAATTGGTACCGTTACTAAAATGATCTACAAGAACTGTAACCAATTGAAGGACATCTCCGTGAGTAACTGTTGTACTTATCGACATAAAACAATGCTCCACATAATCGAATTTTGAAGTGGCTCAGCGGACCTGACTGCTATTTGCGATTATGTTGTTTTAGTTGTAACAACGACACTCGTGCCAAGCTTCATTTTGCTCAGCAATCGATCAAACTCCGACACTCCGAGTGTTCAATTATGTGTTGAAAACAATAGCCTACGTTTCCCCATTCTTCCAAGCTTAAACTTTGATTTTATCGATGTTGTTAAATGTTTTTATGTAGCATATCTCCCTAAATTGGGAAGATATTTATAATTTCCTGAGATGTCAGTCTAATCAAGATCCATTTTTATTGATCTTTCTCATGATTCCTCTTCATAAATAACTCCATAGGCTACCAACACCATAGTACCAAACCCATGCATAGTAGCAACACCAACACCGAAACTGACAGACTGAGGAGAGCAGACAGCAGCCTACAGAGGAGCTATACAAAGAAAGCCCTTCAGCTTCACACAATATGGACATGACAAATATATATCAGTAATACACCAATCAGGCCAAAGAATGAATCACAAAGAAAGAGGCAGTTGTGGTGGTAGCTGACAGTTCAATGGGTCTCATGTATTTCATTCATTCTAAAGTACCCTATGGTTAAACTGTGAGATTAGTGGTGACATAAGATGACACAATAACACACAGAGTGACACAATATGAACTCTAAAGCCACCAATAGAAATCGATTCAGACATACAATTAACCAAGAATTGATTTGCTGGTGATTATGGATTGGGATATCATCCTCCTTGCATTGTTCTCCTATTCATTGTTGATCAGTAACTTGTTTTACACAATTTGAGAGACATTGCCACAGTTCAAGGACTGATGCTTTATATAGCCATCAACATATCACAGAATATATATATAGCAAAGCATCTCAGAAATGAGGAACATTTAATTCTCAGACATGCTTCTCTACCATCTTGTGAATACGAGCAATAAAAAGGGAATCTTAGATGTCAGGCATTATAAAATACATTTGAAGCTTTTCCACAGAACATTTCTGATCTCTGTCAGCATGCATGGTAATTTGTACCTCACGTTATCTGAGCAAGCTTAGGTTGATTATGTTTGCAACAAAAACGCTGTGGCTAGAAGGAGACAGATGGCTTCTAAGACCCCATATGGAAAATGCATATTATTTCAATGAGGTTTTATCACTGAAAACAATTATTTCTGACATTTTTGGCCAAAGTTGAGATGTGGGAAAACTCATGGTTTCACTTTCATCAAGGGAAGATAACGTGTTGCATTGTGAAATGTTGTTTCCTCATTCGTTTGAAATCTCTGATTGACCACCTGTTCGAGGGATTTGCGACAGCCTTTCCCAGCTGTTTGTAACATGTTTGTAGCATATCAGTGTACAATGGAATTATTGGAGGGGATATAGGCTAGGCTATCAGTTTTTTCCTAATAGCCTACCCTACCCTTCTTTAGCACTATTACTCAGTCTGAGCTTAGTAAAATTATAATTCAAACCGGCTCCTCAACATGTGTTTTGGATCCAATCCCTACTAGATTCCTCAAAAAAGTATATGATAGCTTAGCTCCCTTTATTCTCAAGGTAATAAATACCTCATTAGAAACAGGTATACAGGTATTGCTTTTAAAACCGCTGTTGTGAAACCTTTACTTAAAAAGTCAAATCTTGACCATACCAATTTGAGCAACTACAGGCCTATATCAAATCTACCGTTCCTGAGCAAAGTACTTGAAAAAGTCGTTTGTAATCAGTTAAATACCTTCCTCAACGAAAAAAGTATCCTTGAAAAATTCCAATCAGGTTTTAGATCAAATCACAGCACAGAAATGGCTCTAGTAAAAATAGTCAATGATCTCAGACTAGCTACTGACTCAAACAAAGTCTCAATCCTTATTCTTCTGGATTTGAGTGCAGCATTTGACACCATTGATCATAGCATCCTAATTCACCGCCTTGCGAAGTGGGTGGGTCTCTCTAATAAGGCTCTAAACTGGTTTCAAACCTACATTACTGGCAGAGATTTTTATATCAGTCTAGGAGATCATGTATCTGAAAAACATGACTTGCCTTTTGGTGTGGCCCAGGGGAGCTGCCTTGGTCCCCCTTGCTCCCTATATACTGTATGCTTCCGTTGGGAAACGTCATAAGTCAGCATAATGTAAACTTCCACAACTACGCAGATGATACCCAATTGTATATTTCTGTGGAGCCAACTAACCCAGATGGCATTTGCTCCCTCACTGCATGCCTAACCTCCATTAATCAGTGGATGAGCAAAACATTTTTGAAACTAAATGATGACAAAACAGAGGTACTTTTGGTTGGACCAAAACTAAAGCGAGATATTGTTCTTAGTAATCTGGGGAACTTGGCGCACCAGGTCAAACCAAAAGTAACAAGCCTCGGTGTCATCTTAGATGCAGAGTTAAGTTTTAAGCCCCATATCAGTAAAGTTACTCAGGCAGCCTATTTCCACCTGAGAAACATTGCCAAAGTGCGGCCCTTTTTAACTCAACAAGATGCAGAAAAACTAATTCACGCTTTTATCACTAGCAGGTTAGACTACTGCAATGCACTTTTCACTGGTCTTCCCAAAAAACATCTAAAGAAATTGGCACTCATACAGAACTCTGCGGCTAGACTTTTAACTAAGACCAAGAAGAGAGAACACATCACCCCTGTGTTTGCTGAATTGCACTGGCTCCCTATTTCCTATAGAATTGATTTTAAGGTTATGTTAATTACTTACAAAGCTCTGAATGGCATAGCACCTTCATATATCTCTGAGCTTTTAATATCTTATCAACCACAAAGGAAACTTAGATCATCCAATTCTAATCTTTTAATCGTACCCAAAGTGCTCCACAAACAAAGTGGAGAAGCTGCTTTTATCCATTATGCCCCCAAACTATGGAACACCCTGCCTCTGTACATCAAGCAGGCGAGTTCAGTAAATATTTTTAAAAAAAGATCTGAAAACATACCTGTACAGGAAAGCTTTTAGTTAACTCATCTTATCCTGTAGACTACTTTTTCAGATTATTCTACATCTGCTGCTATTGGAGGGCGCAGCCAGCCAGAAGCAGATGGGCTCCCCTAAGTCAGGTTCTGCTCAAGGTTTCTTCCTGGAATATGGGAGTTTTTCCTTGCCACAGTTGCCCTATGGCGTGCTTGTGGGGGGTAAAGGGTTAAGGCTGCCAGTCTTATGATATGTTATTTTATATATTTTTGATATGTTGCTGAGTGGATCATAAACGGCCCCAGCAATGAAGAAAAGTGATTGATAATGACTGACTGTCTATTATTGTGTTACATGCTTCAAATGTAAAGCACTTTGAGCTGCATTCTGTGAAAGGTGCTATACAAATAAAGCTTATTATTATTATTATTATTATTATTATTATTATTATTACTAGGCCTATCTCTTAGATTTCGCTAATGAGTGTTGTAGGAGATAGGCTATTGACGGCGCAATAACTTTTATGCTACAAAAGACCAGAAAACAATGTTAAGGCAGGAATTTGTTGAGAAGAAGGATGTCGTTGCTCTTATTCAGGCCCGGAGTGGGTAATCGGGAGAATCGGGAGAATTCCCGGTGGGCCGCTTCACTTCTGGGCCGGTCGAGGGAGAAATATTTACATTTGCCACGTTAATCTATCTTCTCTTAAAGTTGGCTACACACGTTCGCATTCTATGCCTAACACCGCAGCCTTTGCATGGGCTGTTCTCCCCTCCCAAGAAGAGTTAATTGGTTGGGTCCATATAGCCCGTTTTTTCTAAAAAAAATTCTCAGTTACCAGCCGGGCCGGCCCTAAGCGTCAGGGAGGATGGGTGGTAGAAAGAGGCCATGAGGGACTGAAAAGGCCAGGTAAAAAATACGAAAAGTATTGGAGGAAAATGCTGCCAAATATGCCAAGCTTTCAGCTTTTGTTTTGAAGAAGAAGACATAAGTGGCAACTGTTAAAGAGAGATAGCCTTATATAGCGGCATAATTATTGGGCTAATAGGCCTATGGACGTTGTAGCGTTGTCAACCTATTCTGCCCTACAAAGCCAAAGTGCAGTAACTGCATTTTTTGTGAAATTCACTTTTTTACACCAATATAAAATGCCATATCCTCCGTTCAATCTATCAAAATCTCATTAATCTAGTGAAACATTTCCTGAAGATATAGGGTTTTCATTTTACAGTATCTGCTAGAATACAGTGTGAAAGACAAACAACAATGCTGTTTTTCTCAGTTTGGAATTTTCATAGATACTGCACTTTGGCTTTAATATCAAGGTATGTCAAAATGAATATGACGTTTATTGAAAGATTGAGGACATATGCCTTACTCTGTGTATTGATGAAGAAATATACTGTAAAGGAAATGCACAAGGAAATGCTAGATCTTGATGAAGTAATGATAGAAGATTATAATACATTGCTCACATTAAAAACAAAATACCCCATTATAATTTTACAAACAATAACTTTCATGTCACACCATATGACAATTTTAGTCACTACCACAACTAATTAGTGAATAAATATGAATTTCAACACAAAATCTAAAAGACCACACATATTTTTGGGAATGCAAGGGTCAGTACAACAGGACTAAGTGATTTCCATGCCTAATAAAGGCACGATGAAGGCACACCACCTCCAGCTGAACCTCTCAAAGACTGAACTGCTGGTCCTCCCAGCTAAACCTACCATACATCACGACATCAGCATCAAATTTGAATCCCTGTCTGTTTCACCTACCAGGACTGCAAAAAATCTAGGAGTTGTTATCGACAACCAACTAAACATCTCAGATCATGTTGCCTCAGTCGCCCGGTCATGCCGTTTCGCACTCAACATACGGAAAATCAGGACTTACTTGACTCAAGATGCTACCCAACTTCTGGTTCAGGCAATAGTTATCTCACGACTCGACTACTGCAATGCCCTCCTGACAGGTCTCCCAGCCTGCGCAGTGAAACCACTTCAGATGATCCAGAACGCGGCGGCGCGCCTGGTCTACAACCAACCCAAAAGGGCACATGTTACCCCGCTGCTCATCCAGCTACACTGGCTACCTATGGCGGCCCGCATCAAATTCAAGGCTCTAACGCTTGCCTACAAAGTAGTCTCCGGTTCTGCTCCCACCTACTTGAATGCCCTCATACAGACATACGCTACCTCCAGACCGCTGCGCTCCTCAGACGAACGACGTCTAGCTCTACCACCGGTACGCTCAGGCCAATCCAAACTTTTCTCATCTGTTGTTCCTCGTTGGTGGAACACACTGCCAGCTCCTACAAGGGCAGAGACATCCTTCTCCATTTTCAGAAAACTCCTGAAGACCCAGCTCTTTAGAGAACATCTCCTCTCATAGCAACACTTACAACAAGTCTTACTGATCCTAGCACTCACCAGTCGTCTCAAACTGACAAGTAACTGTTAAAAACAACACTCACTGATGCACTTATTCTTGCTGTACTGTAATGTTTTTAAATTGTCCTAAAATTGTTGAGAACTGCTCTAAAACTTAAACTGTTTACTATGTTGTTAGTCGCTTTGGCTAAAAAGCGTCAGCCAAATGTAATGTAATGTAATATCTGATTTTTTTTTTTCAAAAACTTTTTTTCGGCCTAAAACGTCAACCACCCAAATATTGATGACAAAACTCAAGCTTGATCTGTGTGCAGTAGCCTATACAAAAACAAAAGTAGCCTCTGAGCAGCATATCAGCCAGTCCCCCGCTGAAAATGATGAGCCCAAAATTAGCTATGACTACAGGGACAAGTAGAAAGCTTAATAGAGTTAACCATATGAATTAAAGTTATTTTATGTAAGAACAGTAGGCTATGACAGCAGTAGGCTACATGATCAACCTATATGCCTTGTTTGCTCAGAAGTGGGTGTAGTAAAGGAGAAAATCACCAAACAACATGATAGCTGACCCATGCAAAAAAAAACCCATGTAAACAATACAGTAGTTCAATATGCCTCTTAGTGGAATTGTGGGATACATTTCAAATGCTTTCTTCCTTCCTTCCTGTGTTTGTTAACTAATCAACCTATCCTTGTGGAATAGTGGAATATTGGTAGCCTATAATAAAAACTACATGATAGTAAGAGCTGAAATGTTGCCTTATTTATCCAATTTCCACCACCGCTAAAAAAGGTGGCCGGTCTTGGGCCTGAAACTCCCGGGCTGAAAAGTGGCCCCACTCCGGCCCTGCTCTTATTGGTTAGGCCTATCCAATTGAGTGCAGAGGCATTCCGCCCCTGTATCATTTGAAACACGCCCCATAATGACGTCCCAAGGGAGCAGTATCACACTCATATTCAGTGCCATTGTGTGTTGTCCCGTTCACTATTTCCTTGGTCCTATTTAATTGGCTATGTGCTTATAGCTTAACTTATCCTACAATGGGTGGAATGGATTTAATGTGGACGTGCACATAAAAAGATGCAGAGTGGCTACATGATATACAGCGCACGTTTTGCATTGAAATGTTCTGCCTTTTAAAAGCAGGTGTAGCCTAATCCGAATCGTGGTTAAATCCATAAATTAGACAACAGAATCAATAGGGTACCAGTTTTGTTTTATTGTACCAGTCAAAAGCAGGCTCGGATGAAGCTGGGAAGGATTGAACTAGGGCTGTCAAAATAATGGATTAATTTCGATTAATTCATTTGAGAAAAAATAACTGATTAAAAAAAAATAGCGCAGATTAATCGATTCCGTATGACCTTTGACCCCGAGCCATTCTAGTCAGTAACCTTTAGACTGTAACATTTACTTTAAAAAAAAACGGCCTGATGGTGTTAATAAAAATATAGTGTTGATTAAAATAAAGTCCTCTGCAATGTCTGCAGCAAGGAATTTGCATATCACCGGAGTTCGTCAACTCTAAAGTCGCACATCAATGCAAATAAATAGTGTTGACATTGAGGGGAGTGTGTCCCCTAGGTTAGCCTATATCTGTGGCCATACAATGCCTTGTATGTGGAAAAAAAAACTTCATCCCGAAGCACTTTTGCATTTATTTCCTTAGCATATTAGGTCATATCACAGATTATTGTGGTCATCATTTGAACAGTGAAAATAATAATAAAAGAGTTTTTGAACTTTAATGTCACTGAAAATGACGTGATAATCATGATATTTGAAATGAAAATGGGTAATTCAACGTCAACATTTTTATAGTGGTTTACCATTACACCGGTAATCATTACATCCCTAGTAACCTATGTGTGTTGGGGGGCGGGGGGGGGGGGGTGCTTAAGCCAATGGTACACATAAATGCAGGCTCCTGTCTTTTTAATCGTACGTGTGTGTGTGTGTGTATGTGTACTTTTGGGGGTTATCAAGCCACTTGTACACATAAGCACGTTCTCTGTGTGTGTGTGTATGCGCGCGTCCTGATGTCTCTGAGAAGCACGCCAGTGTTTGAGAGAGATACTAATTCCCCCTGCCCAACCCCACCCCTGTATTTTGCTCCTTTCTAATAACATGCATTCCCTTTAACAATTAATCCAATTAAGAAGTGCTCCAGATAATAAATTAACCTTCATTTTGCTTCTTTTAAAGCAGGGGGTTATGGGAGAATTGGAAAGGAACCCTAAGATGCACAAAGCCCTGGAGACTATAGGCTATGGAGGGAGCATTTATAATGGATTCTCTGTCACTGCCACTGGCGCATGCTGGTTGCGTAGCAGTATTGTTTGGCTGTGATAACTTAGCAGAGAGACTCTCTTTTCTTGTGTGCTTTCTCTCTCTCTCTCTCTTTCTGTCTCTTCTCTGTGTGTTTGATAGTTTGAGTAGGTAGACTCCAAGGCTTTGATTATAAACACACACACACACACACACACACCCCTACACTTACACACACACAATCACAACAAAGGCATGTAACAAAAGAGCATTTCCCCCTCTCTTGCGCTACTTACACTACTACAGCAGCGGCTTTAGCTGGTGGAATGACAGGGGTGTGTGTAACTGGGTCACCCCCATAGGCACGTGGGAGAGAGGGGCAGGGGGTGGGTGGGAGATTCAGGGAAGTTGAAAGAGGTGCGCTGCACAGCCTGGCTGGCCCTGGACCCTCCATTTCTGAGATTAAACTTCCAGGTTTAGCTAAGGCGAGGAACTGGGGAGGGTGGGGAGGGAAGTTATGGGGGAAAGGAAGTGCTGCCATGCCAGGGGAAAGGTGACTGGTGGCTTAGGTGATTTCCTGCTGGAGAGCACAGGCTGGAGGAGAGGTGTGTGGCCCTAGTGGTCCATGCAGTGCCCCCCCCCCCCCCCCCAGCACACCTCCCACTCCCTCTCCTCCCTTCTTCTTTGCTCTGGAGGGGAGGTGGATTAGGGTCCTAATCCAGTAAGCAGGGTGGTGACAGGCATCACATGATGGATGCGGCTCTCCCCGCCCAAGCTACTGCCGAGAGAGTCCTAATCAAAAAACACTGCCCAACACACACACACACACACTGCGGCTGCCCTTTGCTTTTGCTGTAGCTCTTGGTAGGGGCAAAGGCCTCCTTGTTTCAGCGGGTTAGGGTCGAGATACGGATTACAACCAACACACCTGTTTTGTTCTTTCTTTTCTCTCTCTCCAGCAAGCATTCCTCCACTCCCCTTCTTTGTCAGGCTGTGCTGTTGGCCCCTCGACTGGAGGTGGGGCCCAAATATGGGGACCGATGAGTGATACACACGCGCCATTGTGGCTCCACAATAAGGCCCCGAAATAACTCCTGTAGGGGCCCCCCTCTGATGTTGGATATATATATGTGTGTGTGTGTGTGTGTGTTTATGTACTGTGTGTGTGTGTGTGTGTGAGAGTAAGAGAGAGAGAGAGAGAGAGAGAGAGTCTGTGTTGGAGGAGTCTGAAGACTGCCAGCGTGGGGGTCACCTTGCCACTTTGTCCGACTGCTTGTGTACCCCGAGTTTGGAATGGGAGGCATGGCCACTGAAGCAGACAGGGACAGCTGCAGATCACTCTCATGGAAACGCTTAGAGATTAGTGACATCCACAACCAAGACATTACACAGCTTTCACTTACCCAACACAAGGTCAATGTGTGCGTGTGTGTGTGTACTGTATGTGTGTGTGAGAGAGAGAGTGTTAAGAGCGTGAATAGAGGACAACCATACGAATCCTTGTCCTTGTTTGGTAGCAGCACACACACAGAGAGAAAGGCCCTGGTAATTATAAATGCGGCCGTTTGGTTGGACTAGGGGCAGATAAGTGGATGTTGGTGGGTGGCAGAGGCCTTACAGTGTGTTAGGGGGTGATAAGACCCGCGGGTGAGGAAGAGAAGAGGTACGGAAGGGAAGACAGACAGTTGACGTTGATCACACGCTCTGAGCCAGGTCGGTGTCATCCTCACAAGAAAGCCCACTTTGATGCAAACTAATGCAACAAAAGCCCCAAAAGAAAATAGTGCACACAAGCAGTACACACTAAAAATTCTCACTCAAACAACGCACACACAACCACAGACAGAGCACATCCCAACACGACTCTCTCTCTCTCTCTCTGACACACACACACACACACACACTTTCTCACACACACAAAAGAGACAGTGGCATCAAAGCTGACAGTCAGAAGCAGATGCTGAATCTTGGCTCTGCTCAGTCTGCAACCACTGCATCTCTTCTCTCCCGATGCTCAAAACTAATAGAGACACTGGCTATAAAGCCACGTGTTGTTGAGCTGTGGAGCGCCAGGCCAGGCTGTGCAAACACACACACACTGTGCTGAGCTGAGTGGAGAGGGAGGTAGATAAATCACCACGGTGAGGTGGATCCAGCATGTGCCCTGGAGCCGTGGCTGGAGTGTGTGTCCGGCCGCCTCCGTCTAGGGTGGTGCAGGCCAGACGGATTGTTCTCAGCGGACTGTTTATCGTCGTGCTGCTGCACTCACCTCCTTCATTGTTGCCTCCAACAGTCTTCCTTTTGAGAGCGTCATGTAGAGACATTAGAGCCAGTGTGTGTGTGTGTGTGTGTGTTAGTGTAGTTTGTATGGGAGTGTGCAAGTGAGTATGTGTGTGTGTGTCTGTGTCAGTGTAGTTTGTATGGGAGTGTGCAAGTGAGTATGTGTGTGTGTGGGTCTGTTGAGCACCTTTTCCTTTGTACAATGGGAGCATCCAGAGAGACATACCTACCCACTGAGGACAGCACTAGCAAACTGATGCAAGAAGCTACTGGGAAATTCCATTTACGCATGCACACTGACACACACACACACAGGATTAGACACACACATACATACAGAAACAAACAAACACACGGACGGTTATATTTCTATCAGCAGAGCGAAGTGATCACTGGCTCCAGTTGCTATTGTTTTATTGTGTGTGTGTGTGTGTGTGTGAGAGAGAGCAGAAGAGTGCAGAGCAGCCTACAGTAGCCAGTTCCTCCCTGACTTGGCACTTACATAATGGCTGACTCTGGATCTCTTTCTCTCTGTGTCTGTATGGGTATGTGTGTGTAAAGCCTATGGTACGGTCCCGCGTCTGCGTCCCGCGCACGCGGCACTGGTGAGCGCGTGGCGAGAATTGCGTCATTTTTACAGCATGCGTCGCGTCTCGACCGAAATTTAAGACCGTGCGTCAAAGTGACGCGTAGACTGCGCATGTGTGAAACGGAACTGCTGTAAACACTTCCCTCCAGTAGGTGGACCACATAGAAGAACAACACTTAAACCTAGAAACAAACCTAGACAGAAGAAGACTTGTTTGGTTACCATAACGACGATGGAACAGAGCGCCTGTCCTCAGCTTGCCTGGCTTTGAGTTACGTGAGACACCACGACATGGAGTCAACTTCGACCGATGTAAAGCCACAATCCACAGATACATTCTTTAACATTATATTTAACGGTCACTTTACCATCTATGGTGTAGAACCCAAAGTATTTCAAGACACCACATTTTAGATGAGTTGGGGACGTAATTATCTGTCTGCTGGCCGTTCTGTGCGTTACCTTTGATTGTCGAAACAGGGTGGCTGCATGGGCTCATTGTGGCTACTGGCTATTATATTGGCTTGATTTGGTCATGAGCCCTGGATCATATAGCACTGAAGAGATGGCAAACAATAAAATAAAACTAATCATAGACTGTAGAAATGCGCTACACAGCACTAAAAACCGAATAGTTTATTTATAGTTCGACTACGGATATTTCACGCCATGTTCAAATAAAAAGTGACAGCCCTACTCCTTGCATAGAGAGCTGACATGACTTCGGATTAAATGCATCTTTTAAAAATGAGCGTATGCTGAAATCAAATCGCGAAACCCAGAGCCATATAAAGGTATCTATCAAAGATTCTAGAACAGAGTTTTAGAATCTTTGGTATCTATCTACAACGCTCAGGCGAAACCCAGTAACACTTGCTGATCGAGATGCATTCTCGCCTGTTCCGTATATAATGCGTTATCAATAGTGATTATAATAATAAAGGGAATGTAGCCTACCTCTCCCAGGTGCAATCATTATCACCTAGCCTACTCCTGAACAATGCTGAACTCAAATCTCGAAACTCGCCTGTCAACACCAGATAATGCGTTATCATAATAATAATTGAAGTGGCTACCTCTCGCTCTAAATACACCCATTATCACAGTGAGACATTATACATTATGAACACAAATAGTTACTTCAAAACTTTTATTGACACGTCATATTTACAGGTTTTTGGTTCATACTTTTTGGTATGAGGCAGGTGTGAAGACTCAATACAAATTTAATTGAGGACATCTGTATGCACAACTCTTTCTTACCATGACACTGCTGTGTTTAGAAAAATGTCTTTACTTTGTATCGCACCAATATTGCTGCCCTCGCAGCACCGAGTCACTTAGCTATAGGCTAAGCTATAGCTATAGGCTAAGTAGCCTAATAAGCAAGTAGGCTAAGCTAGTCTCTCAGCTATACCAACAGGTGTGCTGTGTGTGTTCTGGTGGATGATAAATGGAGCAATGCGATGGGCCAGCTTATCAAACTTCCCAGCAGACAGGCGAACATACTCGTGGTGCTTTTTCCTTCATCAGCTCTTCCTTCGTTCAGTGCTCGCACATCCCAAGTTCTTCTTTTCTTCAGACGTTTCAGGCTTCTTTGGTGGTTGTGTCCTACTTTCAGGCTCGACGTACCGCCCCCAGTTGGTGGGGCAGAGTATCACAGTTAATCCGTAGTGCGCAGGCGCTAACCTTAACGATTTAACGCGCATTCAGGACAGCAGAAATTGGAGTATGCTTCACGTCCACGGCAAAAATGACGCACGTCTTGGACACGCGCAAATGTGACGCAGGACCATACCAGAGCCTTTAGTGTGTACGTGTCTGTGTATGTGCATTTGTGTGTGTGCGAAATGGTTCACTCCTGCCAGGTGACACAATAGCTCCCATCTTCTCATCCATCCTGCTGCTGTGATGACTCCCCACACAGACACACCCACATTCATTCTTCCCTCCCTATGGTCACTCCTGGTTTGTACACATCTTTCGTCTTCTCTCTCCTCTATTACTCTCCTTACTTCCCTCTCTCTCCTTCTCTCTGTGATGGGATTGTCTTCATCTCCTGTGATGGCTCACATGTGTGCTTTTAGGGGCTGGCTTTGTTCGCTGTGCTGCTGTCCGTGTGGAGGCCTTTGTTGGGCTGCCACAGCCATGACGGGACAGAAGAGATGCTCACAAGGATGCTCGTCAGCTCCCCAGGCCACTAATGCCAAATGAGTCACCTTCTACTTATGCATGTGTATGAGTGTGTGTGCAAGGGGGTGTTTGTGTGTGCGTGTATGTAAGGGATGCCTGTGTTGTGTTCGGGAGTGTGTGTGTGTCTGTGTGTGTATGTGTAAAGTGGGTGGGGTGGGGGCTACAAGGGTTTATCGCAGTCACACACATTCTGTAGAGGGCACAGCATGCTACGCTATTAATACCCCCTGTTCCGGCCGAGCGAATGGGATTCCGGAGCGTCAGGGTAAGGAGCGGTGGGCTCGGGAACGCGGTGCCGGTCTGGAGCGCCTCACCTTGCAGCTCCGACCATGATGCCAAGGATTAGGCCCTGGATGGGGGATTAGAGCAGGCAGTATGTGTGTGTGTGTACGCACGTGTATGTGTGTGTGTGTGTTTGTGTGTAGGTAAGGTGGGGGTACTCTTCCAGAAACACCCTCTGACAGGGAACACTTGAGGCCCCAGCGACACACCTAACAGTAACACACACTCACTCCTCTAGAGCTCTTTTAGCTACACACAAAATACACTGAACCCCACTCACATAAACAACACACACCCACATGCATGCACCTGCCTCATACATTTGCATATAACATATTACAAAGACATATACACACACCCTCATACATACACATTTTGCATGTGTGTTTCAGTATGAAACCAATGGTTCACCGAAAAGCCCATGGGTTAATCTGTTGGGTAACTTCAATTGTTCATTGTTTGGCTTCAAGGTTGAGTGAGTGCAAGTGTGTGTGTACATGTGTGTGTGAAGGTGGAAGGCAAGACAAAGACCACCCCCCCCCCCCCCCCCACACACACACACACAAACATACACACACAGGCACACAAACACACACACATTTGGCCACTTGTATGTGTGGAGGATGACTGGACCACACTGTACTGTAACTTAGGGGCTAGCGCTGGACTCGTGGGAAAAAGGTTTCATAGTTACACATTAATAAACCCAGCGTCAGCAGAGGCATCTGTGTTTGAGAGCTACCTGTAAAGCCAAATAGACCTTACTGGATCTTACAGAACAGACAAATTGTACTGCATGCAAAATGTGCAGGGGGAAATTGCAGGTACGGCAGGGAAATATTAAAAAGCAGTGATTTATCCCTGGCTTTGATGGAACATGAAGAGTCTTCCCACTCTTTCTTGCAGTGCCCAGAGAAAAACCTATGAAAAACTCCACATCATTGCTCAGAAGCAGGAGAAGACTCTGATGAGTGCTCTTGGGTAGGATGCTACCCTCCCACTAACACAAATCCAAAATCTATCTCTAACAAACACACACACACACCTTCACACATTACACATGAACATAAACACAAACACATGAAAACAGCTGTGAGACCAGGCATAAATAGGAGCAGCACTTTCATACCTTTGATTTAGGGCCCGGGACTATTTTGGTGAGGGCAAAACATCTCTTTAATCTCCTCAACACAAGTGTGGTATCATAAACACCCTTAGAGAGGGGTAGGAGGATCTGTGTGTGTAGGTGTTTGTGCGTGTGTGTACATGTGCGTGTGTGTGTGATATCAGTAAATGCTGTGATGGCGGGCAGGCCGATCGATGTGATCCTCTTGTTGCCCAGTGGGCACTGTAGCAGCAGCAGCGGCGGCGGCAGCGGCAAGAGCACAAGCAGAGGGCGAATCAAACAAATCCTCCAGAAAGGGCCCTGACTCCATTGAATCAGGGGAGAAGGGAGAAGAGGTGTTCCTCACACAGCCCTATCGCCCCAGCACCAGCTGCAGGGGAACAGGGGGAGCCAGCTTGGAACATGCATCTAGCAGCTTCACCCCACACACACACACAAACACACACACCCTTTGAGAAGGCAGGGGGAAGATAGAAAATAGCTTTGGACACAAAAAAGAAAAAGGTAAAGATACAAAAGAGCTATCTTTGATATATGCTATACTGCCCTGCTACTGTGTTTTGTGTGTGTGTTTGTTTGTATTTGTGTGTGCAGTGTGGCCCATTTCAGTTCCAGGATAGAGCGCTCAACTCATTTCATTTCATGCTGGGCTCTCCACACCAGTGTGCCTGTGTGTGGCTGATCAGACAAGCCCTCCTGCGACATCACACACACATGCACACACACACAGATGATGATCGTAAACACACATCTCAGGGTACACCACATGGGCATAAGAAACACACTTTATTTGCTCACGGTGCTGAGCACCAGGCTTGCGCTTAACCCTGCTTCTTACTTGAGTGCTGTGCTGTGAGTTCTAATGTGTGTGTGTGTGTGCGCACACACTCTCACCTGTGTCTGTATGAGTGTCTATGAGTGTCAACATTTTTATGTGTGCATGTGTGTGTGTGGATCAGTTTATGTGTGCATCACCATGTGTCTGTGTGTCACCATTATGTGCATGTGAGTATGTGAAGTGAGTATATGTGTGTGTGCATGCACATGTTTGTTTG
This sequence comes from Alosa sapidissima, assembly GCF_018492685.1. NCBI lineage: Eukaryota > Metazoa > Chordata > Actinopteri > Clupeiformes > Clupeidae > Alosa > Alosa sapidissima. Next base: position 1,249,463 of record NC_055975.1, read on the forward strand.
TGTGTGTGAGTATATTTGCTTCACTGTGAATGTGTGTGAGAGAGAGTGTGTGAGGATGTGTGTATGGAAATGTGTGTATGTGTGTGTGTGTATTTGAGTGGAGCTCAGTTTGGAGTCTCTTGTCTCAGGAAAGTGCTTTTCTGCTTGTCAATCATCCAGTGTTCAGCGTCGTCAAGCAGCCTGTTCCACACCCTCATCCTATTCTTCACGCAAATTAGCCTCCATCATGTGACCTACTGATGTGTGTCAAACCACTAAGCCTGGCCCCTCTTCCCCTCTCCATCCCTCTCTCTGAGTCTGCCCACCTTTTTCTCTCTGCTGGATGGTGGTGTGTGGTGTAAATGTGTAAATGTGTGGAGTGTAAATGACATAAAATGGCCTGTGAAATGCCAGCTACATTTCCTCTGACTTTAGCAGTCTAAATGCTTATTATTAGTCTGAGGAAAAAAACTCTTCCTCAGTCTCTCTGTCTTTGCTGAGACAGTGAAGGCGTCAGCCCGACTGCAGCAGGGTGAAGAGGCTAGAGGCTTATTTGGGTGAGAGGTATCCGGCATGATCTATTTGGCTCTCGACCTCACCCTCTTGCTGTAGGTGTCTTTCAGAGTGGGAAGGGAGGCTCTGATGGTTCGCTCGGCTGTGCGCACCACCCTCTGCAGGGCATCCTGGTCTCGAACGGTACAATTCCCGTACCAGGCAGAGATGCATCCTGTGAAAATGTTCTCAACAGCTGAGGAGTAGAAGGTCCTCAGAATGGAGGGGGAGACCTTGAACTTCCTCAGCCACCAGAGGAAGTACAGCCACTGCCTGGATTTTGTTTGTGAGATGCTCTGTGTGCAGGGTCCAGATGAGGTCCTCAGTGAGGTGCACCCCAAGGTACTTAAAACTGGGGACCCTCTCCACAGGCTTTCCGGTGATGGTAAGTGGGCCCACTGCCCTGCTTCCTGTTGAAGTCCAACACCATTTCTTTCGTCTGGCTGGCATTTATGGCCAGGTTGTTGGTCTGACACCACAGTGCCAGGTCTTCCACTTGGTTCAGGTAGCCCTGCTCATTGTTCTCCGAGTTTGGACCTAGTACCACGGCGTCGTCTGCGAACTTGATGGAGGTTGAACTGCTGGAGGCTGTGCAGTCGTGTGTGTGGATGACGTAGAGCAGCGGGCTCAGGGCACACCCCTGGGGGGCGTCTGTGTTGAGTGTGCATATGTGTGAGTGTATGCGTACGTGCTGCGTTGTCAAATGTGTTTCGGTGTGTATGGGTCAGTGAGGCTGAGCGCTGGGGAAATAATCTCATCTTCTTCTCCAGCATCTCTGCCCAGGCAGTGGCAGAGCAAGTGGCAGTGGTGGCCAGAGAGAGGGGGGTGGGGGTGGTTGGATGTAGGGAGTGCCCCACAAGACATAACCCGGATTTGGGCTTGCAATGAGATGAGTGAGGAGGCTGAGTAGGGTGGCACACATGTATGGACCCTTTCAAGAGAGTTCCATTCTCAGCAGCATAGTTGGCCCCACAAGGCTTCCTTTTTAACATTCCATATGTTATCTTAATGCAGAGGAAGTAGATTGGGGCCCAAATAGAACGTTCAAGCATTGTTTTTGTTTTTATTGTTGAAAGGGTCTATAGAGAACTGTGTGTATGTGTGTGTGTGTATGTGTATTCGCACACATGAGCCCAGGACCATAAGTCTGAAGGGTTATGCTATAGAATCAGACTGTCCCCACTGTGTGTTTGCATATGTGTGTACATATGTATCAGCCAGTGTGTGTGTACACGTCTATGCATGTGTATGCACTGGTATCAATGAGTGTGTGTGCATACATGTGGGTGTGTATGTGTGCATCTATTAATGACAGGAACGTCTGTCTGTGTGTGTGCTTGTGTGTGTGTGTGTGTTATTTGCATATCTCTTGAACTGATTGTCCGACTGATTTCATACTGGTGTTTGTCTTCTCTATCATCAAGTTATTATTAGGGTAAACATAGCATCAACTCAAAACAGCTGTTAGGCCTACTGTTACAGGCAGGCTACACCGGGCATGTAACTGAAGCGTTCCGTTTGCTGCAAGAATTCTCAAAAAAATCTTGCGAGAATCGTGAAACATTACCTTGTCCGTAGATAAAGCTCTTTGGAGATAGTTTTTGCCCGTTGTTAATCCTTCACCTCAACAACAAAAACACTGTCATTGTGTACGGGGGGGGGGGGGGGGGGGTTTGAACGGACACTGCAGTGTATTTGAAATTGACATATGCGTGTGTGTG
>NC_055975.1:1256714-1309214 GCF_018492685.1 Alosa sapidissima
CTTTAACACTGAGGCCGGTTGCACCAACAGGGCTTACGCCTGGTCTTAAGCTACAACGGTCTTAACTCAGCGTTCTCAACGGTCCAACCTGATAGATGCACCCTCTAGGCTTAAGCCTTTCTCTCGCTAAGACTGGGTGTAAATCTTACGCCTAATAGGTATCGGAAAGTTACCTATTTCCGCCCATGCCCTATTTTTGCCGTTTTACGTGTATGTGTCACTTGATATTCATTTCTATACAAACCAAGACGGTGTATTCCTAAAGAAATGCAAGCACCCACCCCATAAGGGTATCTAAATTATCTCTGTACCAAAAATGACATTGTGCAGTGACTCGAAGAGCTGTAAACAGTGTTGTAAGGCTGCGTGTACAAAACCGCTCAAGCAGAATTTTGATTTTGTGACGAAAATTCTCGGTCTAACCATTGTGCCGAGTGAGTGGGCGGAAATAGGGCACCCACCAGCTTAGCACCAAACTCCGAGCATGGTAAACAAAATTGGATATTTTAGGCAGTAAAAGCTCCCGTTAAGAACCAAACCAGATTTTGTTCAAATCTACAGGTTCATCAATCAAATATTATTTTGAATTATTAAAAAACATCTTTGTTTTCGAATTTTCAAAAGAAAGGGGCGGAAATTGGTACATTTATGATAGCAGGCGTAAAGTCAAAATTTAAGCACTTCTCACAGTCATTTACAGTGCAAACTACACTGCTAACATTCTCATGGTTGGCTGTTTGCACGTTAGCAATCGTTTTAGCTACACACATGACTATCCCAGCCAGGCAATAATTATATGGCTTTGTCGGTATCATTCACAGATAAAAAAAAACAGCAACTGTATTTTATTACAGTGCATGAAAATGCACTGTACTGTTCTTCCTAGGCAACTTCAACAACTTCTTCTTCTTATTATTATTCCGCTTACCACTTTTTCCGTACGCAATTTCTCTTGAACAGTTTAACTTAGAAACTTCATTCAAACTTTGTAAAAAGTTGGTCTTCAAACAGATCGGGTTGGTATGACTTTTCAACTTTGAAACTTTTATACTTTTTAAACTATTAAAGAAAAACTTTTTAAAAATCCCCATAGACTTAACATTGCCGATTGTGACATCATAATACGGCCATTAAGCAATTAGAATCCTATGGCAGGTGTTCAGGCCACCTGGATCAACTGCCAGTCTCAGGCTTTAAGCATACAAACTGGCCCTATTAAGACTACACATCCTGTTCAACTGCTTCCTCTGCCAAAAAATGTTTCAAAATAAAAGTCCTCACTACAATATTTCACTATTAAACAATTTAAACCTTTAAACTACTGAACTTTTTAACTGTTCAGCCATTGTAACTGTTACTTGTCATCGACTATGACTCCTACCCACTGTAGCTAGTTAGCATGTTAGCATTTTTAGCAAATCTGCTAAAAATGATTAGCTAAGTAACATGGTTAGCATAGTTAGCATGCTAGTTAGCATTTTTAGCAAAACTGTTAAAAATGATTAGCTAGGTTAGCTAAGTCACATGGTTAGCATAGTTAGCATGCTAGTTAGGATAGTTAGCATAACTACTAAAAATGATTAGTTAGGTTAGCTAAGTCACATAATTAGCATAGTTAAGATGTTAACATTGTTAGCATGATAGTTAGCATAGTTAACATAACTACTAAAACTGATTATCTAGGTTAGCTAAGTCACATAATTAGCATAGTTAACATGTTAACATTGTTAGCATGCTAGTTAGCATAACTACTAAAAATGATAAGCTAGGTTAGCTAAGTCACATGGTTAACATAGTTAGCATGTTAGCATTGCTAACATAGTTAGCATGTTTAGCAAAACTGCTAGAAAACATTAGTTAAGTTAGCTAAGTAGCATTGCTAGCATAGTTAGCATGTTTAGCAAAACTGCTATAAAACGTTAGCTAAGTTAGCTAAGTAACATGGTTAGCATGTTAGCATTGCTAACACTGCTATAAAACATTAGCTAAGTAACATGGTTAGCATAGTTAAAAATCTTAGCATAACTGCCAGCAAACATTAGAGCCATTCCAACTTTCAGTTATCGTCAAATATCTACCTATACACAGCCATTAAACTATTTGAATATCAACATCCATTAAACTGCTAGAAAACGTTGGCTAAGTTAGCTAAGTAGCATGGTTAGCATTGCTAGCACTGCTATATAACATTAGCTAAGTAGCATGGTTAGCCTAGTTAAAAATCTTAGCATAACTGCTAGCAAACATTAGAGCCATTCCAACTTTCAGTTATCGTCAAATATCTACCTATACACAGCCATTAAACTATTTGAATATCAACATTCATTAAACTTCCAGTCTGTCAACAACTTACTACTATTTACCTTCAACTTTTAAACAGTCTACTTTCAAACTATCTATTAAACTATCATTAAACTATCTATTAAACTAGCTGCCTATCAACAACTTTTAAACTATCTACTGTCTATCAACAACTTTTAAACTATCTACATTCAGCTTTTGAACAGTCTACTTTTAAACTATCAACTTTTATTAAGCTATGCAACCACTATGTCTATCCTAGCATCACCGTAGTAACCATCTCTGTATTATCTGTTTTAACTATACATGATATTTTACATCTCAACTTTAGCATTTTCATGCACTGGTAATTCCTTGGAATTGCATTTCTAGTTGTATCTTATTGTTTCAAAATAAAAGTCCTCACTACTATAATTCACTATTAAATAATTTAACCATTTAAACTACTCAACTATTTAACTGTTCAGCCATTCCAACTGTCAGTTGTCATCAACTATGACTCCCACCAACTGTTTCCTCTGCCCACAACTGTTTCCAAATAAAAGTTTGTTTTGCATTTTATGTTAATATATGTTTTGCATCATCATGCACTGGTATTTTCCTCGAAATTACATTTTCTAGTTTTTTGTTAAAGGGAAACTTGGCAGGATTTCCCCCTCTGCTGGAGAAATTGTGCATTATGCTATTTCAAACTGTGGAAAAAGGTAACGATAAAGCACATGGATTTGTTTACAAGCTACCAAAACGGTTAGCATAAGTTCGGCAGACAATGTGGATGTTACAAGGTAAGAAACACGATTTGAAAACGAGTTTCTTGTTTCTCACTAGCTAGCTCTACTCTTTCCGGGACGGTAGTCTCAATGTTGCAAGGTTGGTTTTCCGCCTGGGGACGCTAGGGGCAGCGGGAAAAGTCACCATTTTCACTGGAACAGGTCATTTAACCATCCAAATGATTTCTAAACGGGTTTATTACGTTGAAATAGTTGCCAAGTTCAACACATTGTATAAGTATAAGTATATACTGTACTCTTTTGATCCCGTGAGGGAAATTTGGTCTCTGCATTTATCCCAATCCGTGAATTAGTGAAACACACACAGCACACAATGTACAGTGTGGTGAAGCACACACTAATCCCGGTGCAGTGAGCTGCCTGCATCAACAGCGGCGCTCGGGGAGCAGTGAGGGGTTAGGTGCCTTGCTCAAGGGCACTTCAGCCGTGCAGTGCCCTTGAGTTCTGGTTACAGGTCCGAAGTGCTAACCAGTAGGCCATGGCTGCCCCCAAAAAAAACCTGTTTCAAGAGCTACGTTACAGAGTTTGAACGAAGTTTCTACATTAAACGGCTGAAGCTGAATTAGACACAGACATTTTGGTTAGGAGAATAATAATAAGAAGAAGACTTCTGATAACAGAAAGTTCTACTGTTCTAAAATGTACCAGTAATGTAGGTAGGTAGTACACAGGAAGAAAATATTGGTCGCCCTAACAGATGGCAAAGAATCATTGCAACAAGCAAGTTAATGGTTGTTGTCATTGTTCCGTAGGCATCCACATGAATGCGCATCGCTAAGACCGGGCCTAGTTAAGCTTAGGAGCCTAGACATATGTGCAGTTGGTGTAACCGACGTAAGTTCAATTCTGAAGATTCAATTCTGAATTCTTAACAAAGACCAACATAGCAGTTAGGACCAGGCGTAGCAAAGACCAGTTAGTGCAACCGGCCCCTGTTGTCTATTCCAGCAGGGCTTTGTGTGTGTGTGTGTGTGTGTGTGTGTGTGCGAGAGAGAAAGAATATGCTCTAATGTAGGATGTGTTTAGAATCTGTTCCACATCAGTTGTAATAACCGAGAGCAGCCCTGATGAAAGCTCACATTTGTTTTTAGTGTTGTTTGGGCTGTGACTCAGACAGGGACAGGGATGTTCAGGAACACACGCACACAGACACACATACAAACACAGACGGATGTTCAGGAGAGGAAAACACACAGACTGAAAGAAAGAGAGAGAGAGAGAGAGAGAGAGAGAGAGAGAGAGAGAGAGAGAGAGAAAGAAAGAGAGAGAACAAGCCTTTTGTTTGGGTGCTGACAGACACAGAAGCAGCAAACTTTCATCTCAGTAATAATGAATACACTCCTGAGATGAGACTAAAAACACAAACACAGCCAGATGCAGCACTGAAGAGTGAAAGAGAGAGAGAGAGTAAGCATCCTGGCACACCAGAGCCATATCAGCCCTGGCCTACATACTCACAAACTGTTGTTGGGAGAATGTGTGCGTTGTGTGATGTGTGTGTCTTTGTGTGAGAGTGTATGAGAAGAGAGGGCTTTCTTTCAACCGTTCTCAGCAGCTGTGAAACATGTGCCTTGGGACCAGTGTTGCAAAGGTTTGTTCGTAGTATGTGTGTCTGATGCCACTGTCTCACTCTGTGTGTGAATAATGTGTGTATGTGTGTTTGTGTGTGTGCGTGTGAGAGTGAGGATTGAGTTTGATCATGGAGAGTGACTAGGTCACTGTGAAGTAAATTCAGTCAGACACCCACAGGTATCTCACCTCACACACACACACACACACACACACACACACACATGTACACAGAGGAATGGAGGAAGGACTTTAATAGCATTTTTTTGTCTCATTCTTCCTGCCTTGCTGGAGGCAGAGGGAAAGGAGCCATGCCTGAGTTTGGAATAAGAGGCCATACCAGACAGCAGTGTCCCAGTGAGTGTGGGATTGGAGACAGATACACTTACCCATGAAGAGACGGAAGACAGAGGGCTGATTTCTGCTTTTAGAAAAATGCTTATGTCTTCAGAAGGGATGCTACCCTCAGTATTGTCACTCTCTTGTTTTCTCTCTCTTGTTGCTGTCTTTCTCTCTCCTAGCCCTATGGCCTGGTTCTGCGTGCCTATTGGTCCAAGCTCATTCCGAGGGGCCAACCAATCAATTTTGTCTAAGTTTGATGATGCTGAAGTGAAGGACTTGTCTGAAATATAGTCACAGCAATCAAAGCAGTGCTGGAGCTAGATGACACAATATACTGTACTGTAAATAGTAGTACTAACACTAGCAAACATCAAACATTTTGAGCTAGAGTAAGAAGAATGTGTAAAACTAAACATTGAGGTCAAAGACATTGTTGCCTTACTGCCAGTGGTGTTAGAAAAAGCCTTGGCTTGCACCAATAGTGGCTAAGTAGGAAGTAATCATGAGGTGAATTTGGGTGTTGTTATACCAGGCAACTAGTTCTGAACACAGGAGGCTGATGTGAGACCTTAGGAATTGCTTGTTATGTCTGCTCAGGCGTCAGTGAAGAGTACACAGCCCCACACAGCTCCACCTGTCAGCAGCGCCTGTTGAGGACTGTCACGCTGCCCCACTCCTCCTGTGATCTCAGTGGAGACTCAGGGACAGGGGCAACAGCTGCGTCCTTCCTGTACTGCCCGTGGCAACAAGGCCTCTTTACTCTTCCATCACACACACACACACACACACACACACACACACACACACATGATCTCTCTTTCTTTCCCTGTCAGACACGCACACACACACACACGCACACACAGACACACATGCGCGACACACACAGACAAACATGCGACACACACACACACACACACACAGACACAGACACACGCAACACAAACACACACACACACACACATACACACAAACACATCTCATTCTCTTTCTAGCAGCTTTCAGACCTAGGTGTAAGTCTGCATGTTCTGTGGATGTCAAGTGGTTGGGCCGTATATCTGAACAACATAACCTGCCATTTGGAATTACGAACTTAGCTGGTTGTTACACTACTGCCCTCCTAGTATTTCCGACTGACATTATGTAAATGAGCTCATGTCTGAACGAAGCGAAGAGATTCTGTTCATGTTCGTGTTCAACCATTTTCAACCTGTTCAACCACCCAGAGATTCCGTTAATGTGCGTTGGTGTCGTTCACACATATGACCACATAATGTCAGCATGTTAACATCATATCAAAATCACCCGAAGGGTCAGACCTTCATTTGACCAAGATCCGCATATACTGCGGAGGACATGAATTTGTCTGAATTTGTCAGACATACACAGGTGTGTGTGTGTGTGTGTGTGTGTTTGTGTGTGTGCGCGCGTGCACACGTGCCCTTGTCAGAGTGAGGCTGGCAGGTTTGTCCTGGCCTCCTTTGCCCTCTCCTCTCTTAACACACTGCTCACTCCACACACCACATCAGAACTGTCTAGTGGACAGTACACACACAGACACAATGCTTTGCACAAATCTGTCCTCAGAAAACAGCACATCCCATATAAACACTACTGTGTACAGATCAGTCATTCAAAACAGCAAAATCCCTGACTTTCTCTCACTCTCTCTGTCACACACACACACACACTGGTCAGCCATGACACCGGGGAAGGAGAGTGAGGACAGCCTGCTGAAACAGGTCAAAGGTCACCTGGTGACCAGGCACGCATGTCTCTCTTATCAAACACACGCACACACACACACACAATGAGCCTGTGAGGAATGCAGCTGTGCAGCGTTCTTTAGGCAGCCTTCAGGGAAGTTTACCCAGTTATTCCTTTACGGTTCTTTCCTTCTCTCTCTCTCTTTCAGACACACACACACACACACACACACACACACACACACACAGACACAAGCTCCCAGTGGTATTGAGCAACCAGTGGAGCTGGTTATGAAATGAGCTTGCAGATTCCAGAAGTAGATTAGCAAACACACCGAAAGAGCAAAACGGGCTGGACTGAGAGGTCAGTGCTGCTTAGAGCACACACACATAGACATGGTCCCAGAGAGGGAAACACCTCAGCATGCTGATTCAGTCTCTCTCTCTCTTTGTGTGTGTATGTGTGTGTGAAGAGATGACCTTGTTCTCAGAAGCAGATGTTTCGCACACCCCGGAGTCCGTCAAAGGGCCGGGATAGAGAGGGTGTGACCTCATAGAGCAAACACATCTGGTTCTTATACACACACACACATCCTGTGGTAGCATAGTGGCTAGCTGGGGTAGCAAGCAGTAGCCAGAAAAGTTGAGGGTTCAATTCCAGGCTGTCACTGTTGTGTCCTTGACATGGCTCGAGATTAGCACTCGCCAAGTGGCCACATGGCGGGTGAACGTTTGTATCAAAATAGTTAATATAGTTGGTGAAGCTCTCCTGCTCCTCATGTCAGAGCATTGCGGGACAGACAGACACATGCACACACCGACGCAAACATGCACACACTGCAACGCCAGCCACAACACCACTTCTGTTTGCCCTGCGAGTCACCTGCTGCAACGTGCTGCTAGCTAGCGTTTGCCTTAGGCTAATTAATTTACTAGCTAGTATGTGGTGATATTTACAAGAAGTCAGCCAACTTGCATGTCAAGCCTCATGCATTTACTGTGAGACAAAAGCAATTGACAGATCTCACGCTACATATCATATCATACATATCAACTTCTTGTCTTTGCTTCCTCCGATGTAGCTTAGTTTAATTGATAAATAAGAATCAGGGTTCCCACTCTCCATGATCTTTCCCTGACTTTTTTTAACAAATAATCTGAATTTCTCTGACTTACTATAATAAATGGTACAATACCGACAAATGATTTCAGAGCAGCCACGTAGCATACAATAATCTTATACATCTTTAGAGCGGGAAATTAATAAATTGAAAATGAAAAAAGCTAATAACCAGATATATACCAACTCTGTGTGGGAACCCTGAATAATTGATATGGTGACGGGATCTGTTCATTTTGTAGGTTACATGTAGTTTATAGGCAACATCACATAGTCTCAAGATAAAATACCGCTCTGTATCAAATCGAGCGCTTAAAGGAGAATTCCGGTGTGATATTGACCTAAAGTGTGTTGAAACATGATACTGAGTGTGAACGTATGCATGGATTCCAGTTTTTCCAGTAGCAGCAACTGGAATCCATGCATTTCCACGGAATTATTTTTGGAATCTGATCCCTTATCATACCTGTTCATTCTTACTCGTCGCTCGACTTATCGTGACTAAATTCAAGATGGCTGCAAACGCTAAACTTCGTGAAGATACTGTCTGTATAAATCGTCTTGTAAGTAAACTACCAGTGCTTTTTCAAAGTTCTCAATGTCTCATTTTAAATGTCAGGGCCCTCGAAAGTCTACCAATGAAGTGTGGAGATACATTGAGCCTCGTAAATGGTGTAAAACAGTGATTTATTTGCATGGCTAGCCCGATGCCGAAGCACCACCATTGAAAAAGCTGTTGGTAGCATCGGCTAACTAGCGCCAGATTTTGGAGTGCAGGGGACAAGCCGAGATGGGCTATGAGACATACGTTCACACTCATGTTTCAACACACTTTAGGTCAATATCACACCGGAATTCTCCTTTAAGTTCAAATTCACACATGGCATGAAGTGTTTTCTTTTATCAGAGAATAACCGAATGACTAATGCATCTATTAGGCTAACGCAGCATGTTGCTTTCTGTCTTTGCATTGTTTAATTTTCACTGGTGAAAAAGTATGGCTGGCAGTAGGATAAAAGTACATTGTCTAGACTAGTAGGCCAACAAGTTAAATTCGACCACTGGTCCTTGAGCAAGGCACTTAACCTCGAGTTGCTCTGGGGAAACTGGCCCTTGTAAGCTGGCGTAAGTCACTATTGATAAAGCGTCAACCAAATGATTGAAAGGGCACTTTCATGCCTGGCTCTTTGAATCGGAATGTGGAGTGCTTCCCCTCAAAGATCGGTTTGATTGAGTATATGTGAAAGCAGCAACCACACTCTGTTTCGGAACAAAACAAACGGACCGAAACCACTTGAAGGAGGTGGTCTCGGCTTGTTTCCAAACGAATTCTAGAGCGGTTCCTTTCCAGTGAGAAAGCAATCGGCCCGTTGTAGCGGAACAACTCGCTGGTGCTTACATTTCTGTAGGCCTTCACATTAGGTTACAAGTTTATTCCACTTTTAACAGAGTATATATCTAGCTAGCCTATGTTTTGAATTTCAAGCAAATGACTTAGGCTAACTTTACCAGAGTTACGTGCGAAAACAGGAGAGAGTGGGAGAAGCCTAGACTTTGGATGCACACACACACATGCACATATGGAGCTCTTAAAGGAGAATTCCGGTGTGATATTGACCTAAAGTGTATCAAAACATGATACCGAGTGTGAACGTATGTCTCATAGCCCATCTCGGCTTGTCCCCTGCACTCCAAAATCTGGCGCTAGTTAGCCGATGCTACCAACATCTTTTTCAATAGTGGTGCTTCGGCATCGGGCTAGCCATGCAAATAAATCACTGTTTTACACCCATTTACGAGGCTCAATGTATCTCCACACTTCATTGGTAGACTTCCGAGGGCCCTGACATTTAAAACGAGATATTGAGAACTTTGAAAAAGCACTGGTAGTTTACTTACAAGACGATTTATACAGACAGTATCTTCACGAAGTTTAGCGTTTGCAGCCATCTTGAATTTAGTCACGATAAGTCGAGCAACGAGTAAGAATGAACAGCTATGATAAGGGATCAGATTCCAAAAATAATTCAGTGGAAATGCATGGATTCCAGTTGCTGCTACTGGAAGAAACTGGAATCCATGCATTTCCACTGAATTATTTTTGGAATCTGATCCCTTATCATACCTGTTCATTCTTACTCGTTGCTCGACTTATCGTGACTAAATTCAAGATGGCTGCAAACGTTAAACTTTGTGAAGATACTGTCTGTATAAATCGTCTTGTAAGTAAACTACCAGTGCTTTTTCAAAGTTCTCAATGTCTCGTTTTAAATGTCAGGGCCCTAGGAAGTCTACCAATGAAGTGTGGAGATACATTGAGCCTCGTAAATGGGTGTAAAACAGTGATTTATTTGCATGGCTAGCCCGATGCCGAAGCACCACTACTGAAAAAGTTGTTGGTAGCATCGGCTAACTAGCGCCAGATTTTGGAGTGCAGGGGACAAGTCGAGATGGGCTATGAGACATACGTTCACACTCGGTATCATGTTTCAATACACTTTAGGTCAATATCACACCGGAATTCTCCTTTAATAGCCCACGTTAAATGTGGGGTTAGGTGACTGCGGGATAGTATCTTCAGCTGTAAAATGTGACCAATCAGGGAACAATTTAAAAGCGCGTGGGTTTCTTTGTAGACCAACGTTTAATCTCACATGGGTTTGTTATATAATTATTTTCGATATAAATGCTTCCATGTGAACACAAACGATCCCAGGGGACAATGGAGAAAAACTGCATCGATTCAGCCCGTAATTCGGAACAAAATAGGTATGAAACCGCCCTAAGTAAGTAAGTATAGTTGCGCTCATAAGTTTACATACCCTGTACAGTACCAGTACCTGTACCTTTTTTAATTCCAAAGGCCAAGGGAACTTTATCAGGAAGGGTATGTATACTTATGGCCACAGTATTTTAAGGAAGAACATTTATTTAATTACGATATATTATTCATTCACAAAGAAAATTAGTGTCCTTAGAGGTTGGATTTTTCCTCATTATTTAAATTAAGGCATTAAGATCAATTTCCAAAATATGATTTTTTATTCCTCTTTTTAGTTAACCTTGTGTATGCACATGGTATTTACATGGTATATAAACTGAGCACAACTGAATCTGAGAGAGAGAGAGAGAGAGAGAGAGAGAGAGAGAGAGACAGAGAGAGAGTGAAGGTATGTGTGTGTGTATGTGTGTGTGTGTGTGTGTGTGTGTGTGTGTGTAGGTGAGGAGGAAACAACAGGCGAATACCTTCACACTAGGGCTCTAATTAAAAAGGTCTGTCAACTGGGTGCCAACACCCAGCCTCCTCACACCAGTCCTCGCTGTCGCACCAGTCCCTCTCATAAAAGAGTCTCTCCAAGTAGTGTGTGTGGGGTAGGGTGGGGGTAGGGTGGGGGCCAGAATGCCTCTAACACACACACATACACACACACACACATACTTCCAAATATTAAATATCAATAATGGCACAGACACACATAGTTTTCTCAACTATATTGCAACTGGACACAGTGCCAACATGCATCTCGACAAAGGCACACACACACACACACTGAGGCTACAGCCACACTACACCGAATCAGTTTTGACACGGATTTTCGGATCCACGTCCACAAACACTGTATCAGTTTGGGAGTAGATACAACGTGCTGACTGTTAACTATTTTGGCTGTTAATTAATACTCCATGAGGGGGACTATCGAGCCCTGTAGTCGGGCATTTTGGCCCTGAAAGGAAATATATGTGTGTGTGCACAGTTTGGGACTACTTCAATAATCTCCATAGAGTGCTGCTGTTCACTGAGTGCTTGACTAGTATAATCATTCAACAGTTCAAGTTGTTTTTTAGAATTAGTGAAACACACACAGCACACACACAGTAAGGTGAAGCACACACTAACCTGGAGCAGTGAGCTGTCTGCTACAGTGGCGCACAGGGAGCAGTGAGGGGTTAGATGCCTTGCTCAAGGGCACTTCAGCCGTGGATGTGAGCATGGGAGAGCAGTGCTCAACCACTTCCCCCGCCCACATTTTTCCTACTGGTCGGGGATCGAACCGGACGCAAACCAGCAACCCTTCGGTTACAAGCCCAAAGCCCTAACCAGTAGGCCACGGCTGCCCCAACATTTATATACTATTACCTTGCGTGTTTTATATTTTATTATGATTTTTTTTTTTCTTTTTTTCTTTTTCGCATGTCCAAATTTCCGTCAAGGATTCCCGGGACACTGAAAGACCGGGGTACACGAAACTTGGTGGGCATGTAACCCCACATGGATAGCATGCAACCATCGTTTTTTGTTTTGATCTGTAGCCCCCCCCCCCCCCCCCGCTGGACTGGACCCCCCGAAAGGAGGGTAGGGCAGACACAGTTTTCTGTGAATATCTCGAGAACCGTAGGGTTTAGGAGGACCATTTTTTTTGTATGTTGATCTCAAGGGGCCATGTCAACCCATTCCATAACCACTCATTTCATGTATAGCGCCACCTAGTTAAACACAAAAAAGTAAAAATGAGGTGTTGTAATCGCAGGTATCTGTGACCTAACATAGTCAAAACTGCACGAAATTGGAAGTGTAGGATCATTATGACACCCTCTGAATGCACACCAAGTTTCGTGAAATTCCGTTCATGGGGGGCCACACAATAAATTAATTTATGTTAATATACACCAACTGGCCTGTAGGTGGCCAGAGACAGTTTTCTGTGAATATCTCGAGAACCGTAGGGCCTAGGAGGTCCACCTTTTTTTGTATGTTGGTCTTAAGGGGGCATGTCAACCCATCCCATTACCACTTATTTCATGTATAGCGCCACCTAGTTAAAAATTAAAAAGCAAAAAATTAGGTGTTTTCATCACAATATCTCTGGCTGACATGGTCAAAACTGCATGAAATTGAAAGTGTAGGATCATTATGACACCTTCCGAATGCATGCCAAGTTTTGTGAACTTTCGTTCATGGGGGGCCTTACAATAAAATGATTTATGTGTACATTTAGTGACCGTACACCAACAAGGATTCCTGGGACACTGAAAGACCGGGGTACACGAAACTTGGTGGGCATGTAACCCCACATGGATAGCATGGAACCATCGTTTTTCATTTTGATCTGTAGCCCCCCGAAAGGAGGGTAGGGCAGACACAGTTTTCTGTGAATATCTTGAGAACCGTAGGGCCTAGGATGACCAATTTTTTCTGTATGTTTGCCTCCAGGGGTCATGTTAACCCATTCCATGTGCACACATGTGCATAAACAGATACACACGCACATACATACATTCACAGTAATCATACGTATGACACATACTCACACAGTAGACATATGTACGCATGCATGCACATGCACAAATACACATACGCAGACAAACACACAAGCACGCACACACACACACACACCCACACACATAAACATAAACGTGTGCACGCACACATGCACACAATTCAAGAATTTCTCACAATTATGAACAGGCAAGATGGAGGTGGGGTTGTATAAAATGAATTTTACATGTGAAATCTATGAACTAATCATGTTTTGGTACTTGTTGTCTAACAGATACCAGTGAGAATTGAGTGTGGATAATATAATAATATAGAAGTTATACTAAACCAGACACTGACTTTCTAATAGGGTTTACATTACGTTCTCTTTTGCATACTTCCAACATGGCCGCCACCCACTTTATGACATCAGGCGGCGACACCTGATATAAAAAAAGTTGACTTGACTTGACTAGTATTATAATCTGTAACACTCTGAGTGCCAAAAATGCAATATGGCGTTTTTTGTTCCCATGTATTGAGTGCCAAAAACGCAATATTGCGTCTTTAGCTTTTTTTTTAAATGACGAAAATAGACACCCTTATGTGCATTTTTGGGAACTCTATCATGAATAGAACTGAAATAGATGACGATCGAAAACTCATGAAAACTCACAATCTGGACATTTTATCATAACTCGGCTTTTGATGCCGCTTTGGGTCGAATCAGTGACACATGCACGAAGGTCAAAACAAGGCCATTTTTTTTCGTGGGTTTATCACTTATTTATTATTTTCGTGGGTGGCAGTCTCGCCAGGTCTCTCTAGGGCACCACACGCCAGGTCAAAAACATTACAAAGAGTGACTGATCAGCTGATCACTGTGCTGAGAAGGGAGTTCCATCTCCACCACGGGCCGAGCGGAGTGGGTGATAGGCCGAGTCACGTTTGCAAGATGGCACGTCCTTGCCAGAGTGCCGAATATGTTAGTGATAGCGTCACAGACGTTACTGACCAAGAGGAGGAGGAATTATGGAGCCCGACAGCAGTAGAAAGGTGGTTTTATGAACATTTTTGCTTCTTTACATGAGCCTATTGTAGTGGAATAGGCCAATCCAGCTTACTTACTTAAAGGAATTCCCAATATAATGCCAGGTAGCTTTGTCGTCGAACGACAAACGAATAAAATAGCCTACCTCATGTGATGGACATTATAGAACATAGCCTACACAGTGCTTCTAATGATCAAGAGGGATTTATTTGTCACATACACAATTACAGTAGGCTATATAATAACTACAGTGTCTTTAAATTGCATAGGCTATAATATGTTGCCATTCACTGTATGGCTGTCAAATGAATAAATGTAGCCTACTTCTCAAAAAGCAGCATGGCCATCATCACGTGAAACGAGCACAAGGAATCAGGGAAGGGAACATGGGCTTGTACGTCATCTCTTTTCAGATAGTTCCGCAACACACTACTGACACACCGTCCACATTCGTCCGATACAGCTGCGGAGCATGATGAGTTCGGGGTCTCCAGCGGATCCAAATTGCTCCACTTCGGAAACGCTGTTATGATGGTTGAATGTGGACGGGAGGGCGAAAACTGTGTCGGAAACATTGCTTGAGCCTTATCAGGCTACCCCCCGACACTAACAATAATGCTTTACTGTTAAATGTAGCTGAGGGCTTGCTCATTCGTAGTAATGTGACAAGCTTCATTGGAACAAGCTGATTCTCTACACCCACACATACACATACATACACACACACACCCACACACATACACACACACACACAGCCTCATTTCCTCACTCAAATGTTAGCTCCATCAAGACAATGGCTTTACTAAGCAATACCAGAGAGAGCCTTTTATTGGAGTGTAGTTCATCAGTTTGGTCCTTGTTTGGACAGCTGCCTATTCACACCCCATATACAACATCAGTCACTTCACACCTTCACATCCTCTAACCACAACCCCCAAAACTGCCGTAAACAAGCTGCTTCACCCAGGGCCAGCTCTCTACCCCGGATGGTGGAGAAAGCAGCTCGTTTCATGGATGCGGAAAGTGTTTATTAGCTACTGTTGGTTAGTTTTTCCTCATTCTCTTCTCCCCTTGTCCCTATTCTCCTCCCGTAATGGCAAATTACGGCACGCTCATTTCTTTTTTCAATTAGCCCGTCACTGGGCGCGTGAAGGAGCGAGCGATTGGCCCATTCGTCACCCTCAATGCTGACCGCTTGCCGGTCACCCGCCTCATCTGCACTGATGAATCTGTCCTCTGTTAGCCACTAATGCCCGTAGCCCCATTATCCTTTCAATTATCCCCCCCTGCCAACGCATACACATCCTTTGCCCCTGAGGTGCATCCCATTGATGATATGGAGGTGGCTTTAGGAGTGGTATGTGTGTGTACGTACGTGTGCTGTGTGAGTGTGTGTGTTTCTGTGTGTGGGAGGTGGTGTTTGTGGACTGCTGGGTCTCCTATGACATTATAGCTGTTTTTATAATGAGCTCATTCTGTGTGAGGCCTATAGACCTTTGAAGTTCGCCTACAAAAAAGCTACCATCTTTGCCCATATAAGGAGATCCGGTATCTTGATATTTTTCCAATGGGAAAATAACATGGGGATTTTGAATTATCACACCTGTTAAAGGCACACTATGCAAGATTTTCACCTTTACGAAGCCAATTTGATGGGAAAACAAACTTGTAATAGGCTAATCGTTCACCTAGCATAGCTATACAGCATAGACTTAGTGAGTTCCTACCGAGAAAATCAGACATGCAACTTCCAAGAGAAGAAATCTTAAAGAAAAATTACCTTGTCAGATATAGCTCTTATAGTTTTTGCTATAGTTTTTGTTAATCCTTCACCTCCACAACAAAAGCATTTGCATTGTGTACAGGGGGTATAAGTCACGAGAGGATTGCTATTTACAATAGCAAAGTAACATATAAATTAGTGCTGTCAAACGATAACATTTTTTAATCACGATTAATCGCTGAATTACTATAGTTAATCACGATTAATCACGTATTTTATCATATGATTAAAATTCTATTATTTTGCATTTCTGAACTTTCCAGGAGACCATATTAACAATAAAGCAATTACCGTTTATCTTGAGGATTCAAATGAAAGCAAAGCAAGTAACTTTATTAACTGAACTTTAAGACATAGGTCTATTTGATTATTTCAAATCAAATTTCAAAAGATGTGCAGCAGACCTGAGGCAACACAATATATTCTTCAGAAATATAGCTGATATAAACTGAAATAAATGCTACTGCAGAAGTGCATGCACAAAATGTAGGCCTACACACATTATAAAGGGCATAACAAACAGAAAATATTATATTCATACTATATTCATTATCTTTGAGTTGAGTTGAAAATAAGGAACTTTTTAACATGAGTGCATTGCCATTTTATAGGCCTACAGTCTATGGTGCACTGTCACTTGCCACACACATCAACGCTGCAAACACTGGATGAACAATGGATTTTATGGAGCAGCGACCAAATATAACTGAATCGTGATTTACACGGCTGCAAAGTGCGATGCTGGTGTGCGGAGTTGTATTGAAAAGAATGGAATCTAATGTAAATGAATGTCGAAAGCAGAGTGCATCGCAAATAGTAGCAGCCAAAGAGGAATGTTGATAACAGAACAAGTGACGGTGAAAAAATCTTTGGCGGCACACAACTAATGCGTCAGCCTAGGCCACTTCTCTTTGGCCGGCTCGTTAGCCCAACCAAGTGTGTGCAGCATGCCTTTACGTAGCCTACTAACGGCGCATCATCATAAAGATACATTTGATCTGCATCACGCCCCATTTTAGCGGAAAACACATTAACATTATACCATTGAAAGACAGCAAGTAATCACACGTTGACGTTACATCTAGTTATTAATTCACAGGACATTCAATCATTTTACTAACACGGCAGTTATGAAGAATTGTGTTTATGTAACTTACTCATGTCGAAACGATGTACATTACCAACCTTATTCGTTTGCAATACCCCATGTATTATACAAATTTACATACATTTACATACTTACCATAATACCAAATACTAACCGTGGCCCACTGGTTAGCACTCTGGACTTGTAACCGGAGGGTTGCCGGTTCGAGCCCCGACCAGTGGGCCGCGGCTGAAGTGCCCTTGAGCAAGGCACCTAACCCCTCACTGCTCCCCGAGCGCCGCCATTGTAGCAGGCAGCTCACTGCGCCGGGATTAGTGTGTGCTTCACCTCACTGTGTGCTGTTTGTGTTTCACTAATTCACTGATTGGGTTAAATGCAGAGACCAAATTTCCCTCACGGGATCAAAAAAGTATATATATATGCTAGCTAGCTAACTGTGGAACTTCAGTATAACATAGCCAGTTATCTCACCTAGTTGTAGGAAATAGGCTACGTTCATATTACAAGTGATAGAATGAATGTGTGACTTATGTTTAGTTGATGTTATGACATGTAAAGTTAAGCTTGCTGAACTTAATTAGTCAGCCACGGGCAGTTTGACTAGGGTTGCCACCTGTGTCTGACAAAAATCCTGGACATTTTGACCATCCAATCAACCTTTTTGTTTGTAAGCAACGGTGCCTTTCGCACATCTAACCCAAGATAAAAACCGTCATTCTAAGCGACAATTGTATAGCTAAAATTAGTAAGAATGACAATTTCTAGTTATTTGTTTAGTTAATTGCTTTATTTTATAGCAGACCTTTATTATTTTGTTATATTTTCAACAGTTTTTAGTTGTGGACACCTGGGGACAGTATTGAGAAAAAAGGGGGAATACATAACTAGGTTCTGCTTTTTTGCTTATGTGAAATAAACTTTCCTTTTTTCTGTCTCTCCTTGTCCCACACACTCTCCGTCTCCACCTTACCATTTCTAATGAACCTCCACGGTGCGTGCCCCCACCACCACCACCCATGTTATGCTACGTCATTTTTGTAGAGCCAATAAGGCTGTGCATACGTTTATGGACGTAGGCATGCTTCAATTAAACTGAAATACACATTTTGCGCATCATGTACAAAAATCCGGGACATTCAGTGTCCAGGATTTTATTTTTATTTTCCTGGACAGACCATGAAAATCCTGGACAATCAGGAAAATCCTGGACAGGTGGCAACCCTAAGTTTGACTGTGCCTATCGATACATTCGTGACACTCCTGTTAGTAAACTGGAGAGAGCAATACATAGGAACATGGTCACATTAATCCCATAAACACACAGATAACTCTTACACCAACCTTATTTTGTGCCTTTTATTCATGTTTGTTTCAAGATTTAGTAAGTTTACTATAAGCACGTTTCGCTCTCCACTTTCTTCCCCCTAAAAGAGGGCGTGTATACAGCACATACAATGTTCTGTTCCATTCCATTCGTCAGTGGGTATTTTTTAGTTTCCGGTCTGGCTAGATCGGTGTGGTGTTGTAGTTGTTCTAACGTTACTAGTTGTTGCAACAGCATGTGAAAAAACGACAAAGTTTGTTACACCAAAATGAACGTTAATCTCGCGATAAAAAAATTGACGCCGTTAAAATAGGTTTCCGTTAACACCGTTAATAACGTGTTTAACTGACAGCACTAATATAAATGCATCACAACTCTGCAAATGTTTTACTCTACACACTTTTGTCCTCTGCCTTCGAGTGGATAATGTGATCTCCGGTACATTAAAGCGGCACACTTTGATTTTTGCTACCCCAGAGCTACCCACTCTGCTCTACGACACTCATTTACACACAAATACACATGTACAGATGCTCATGCACCCACATACAAACAAACACACACAAAGGTGCAGAGATCGTACACGATTTCAAGCCCATTACATTTTTTGTCACATTCAGCAAACATCTCCTCAAGACTGCTAGATGCCCATTCTGTGAGTACACTGTAAAAGAAAACGGTCTCTGTAGGCAGCCCAGACTCCGAAAACTGGAAACAAATAAAGTGGGGGCAGCCTGTCCCCCAAACAAAAATGAAACCCTGCATGGAATTTCTCTGGGGATACCTCTCTGATGTAACTGTACGTTGTTTTGGACAAAAGCGTCTGATAATACATTTAAATATAAACATAAACATTAAGAAACGCAACTTCCTGCACCATTGCTGACTGCAGATTTGTCAGAATACAAGTTTTGAGATGAGTGAAGCCTGCATTATTCCCAGAGCGAGACAGAAACACAGATAGAGAGGGAGAGATCTTACGTATCTTATCTTCTTATGTATTCATTTATTTTATTATTATTTGTTTTATATGTTGTTGTATGTTACTATCAACAATAGCTTTGGGAACACTGTTCCCATACAGTCATGCTAAAAAAGCAACTTTGAATTTGAATTTGAGATAGAGAGAGAGAATGGTCATGCTTATAATGCTTTTTTGAATAGGACTGAACTGAGAAAGAGAGTAAGCCTCTACCATCTTACTGAAAGAGCAGAGAGAGTGTAAGACGCTCAGAAATTATATATAGCCTCGGAAACATAGAGACATCGAACTTGAAAGAGCTTTTGTGGACAAATAGGGTAAAGAGTTAAATAGCAATGATATTATTACATACTCGTTCATCTGACTCCATTTGATTAATAATTTGTATCACCAATCAATTACCAAGTAACTAGTTTATCAGCTATGGAGGAGAATGGCATGGCACACTACGAGAATTGAAGTTATAGATTGGTAGGCAAATGAACAATTTATTTGGCATTAAGCCTTAAAGGTAAATGTAACCAATATCACTTCAGTAGGTAAGAAGGTAAAAGTAAACTCATATGTTCTACTGTAACAAAGTAACAAATGGTAACAAAGGAAACTTAACCAATTCACAGAGGTAAACTTGACAAGTTAGAGATAACAGATACACCAGATAAAACAATACAAACCCAGAGATAGGGAAAGGGGGAGAGACAAAGAGAGAGAGACAGAGAGAGGGAGAGAGAGAAAGGGGGAGGGAGAGAGAGGGGGAAAAGAGAGAGACCCAGAGAAGAGATCCAAGATGGAAAAAAAGAAGAGACCAAACTGGAAAAAGAGAAGATGGGAAAAAGGAAGAGCCCAGGAGGACCAGAGCCTCCACTTTTATCATTCACTTGGGTCACCCCCGACTCATCAGAGCCTTTGTTGTCTGAGGTGGATGGGTGTGGCCCAGGTGGATGTGGATAACTTTATGCTACAGTGTAGTTTTTAGTCTACAACTATGCACAGATACATTAAATTGTAATGAAACCATGATCAGACTGTTACCCACATTACAAGTATTAATTCAAGACTAAACATGAATGTATTATTCACAACACATATTTACAGAGCAATACTGTATGATAATGAGGTTGGCCTATCTCCCCATAAGACATCAAGTAGGCCCAGGACTGAGTTACCTCTCAGTAGAGGGGCCAGAACAAGGAGCAAATGGTCACTTTATGCATGAGCGGGTGTTGGGGATCTTTGGCCATGGCCAGCTAAGACAATACAGATCAAACACAGGCATCCACACATGTAAATTGAATGCAAAAGGCATTCTTTAGAAATACATAAGGTTTAGGCAAAAGATGGGCCTTACAAGAGTCAGGGAGGGAAAGCTAGCTATAGAGCGAGAGGGAGATGACAAAATGCATGTGAACATGGCATGGCATGTAACCCTGTATGTGTGCATGTCTCTATGCTTCTCTGTGTGTGTGTGTGTGTGTGTGTGTGTGTGTGTGTGTGTGTCTGTGTGTGTGTGTGTTCGTGTGTGTGTGTGTGTTTTTTTAGTGACAAATAGTCCTTGTGCTATTTTGCTCTGTGGCTGTAAACTGCTGCAGCTTCATCTGGGAAACTGCAGACAGGACCTTACTGCATCTAGATAGCAGGTCATACATCCAACACCAGGCACACACACGCACACACACACAAACAGAGAGAGAGAGAGAGAGAGAGAGAGAGAGAGAGAGAGAGAGAGAGAGAGAGAGAGAGAGAGAGAGAGAGAGAGAGAAAGAGAGAGAAAAACCCTTGCTCATTGCACACAGAGTTGCTGAGTCTTATAATAAGTACTGTGCAGACTATATAGAAATCTGTGACTTAAAAGACGTACACACAAACATAATGACTTAAAGCATATACACATGCAAGACATTTTTTCAATTCTTGTACACACACACACACAAAGATAAAAATGTAAAAAAAAAAGCTGCTCTTGCACAAACTCCACAGCTCCAAACACACTCACACGCACAAGTTTAAAAGTTACCCATGTATATAAAATGCAGGGCAGAGGCAGACATAAGCAAGAATACATGGTAAAAGAGACAAAACTGTTGGGGAAATTGGGATTACTACATAAGTCCCCCCCCCCCTTTTTTTTTCTGTATCGTTGATGTGGCAGCCAAAAAAGGTGTCAGTGTTGTCAGGTTAGAGTCAAGGCCAACAATTGGCACTCATTATACCAGCTTAGCTCAAGGTTAGCGCTTCACCGCCAGGGCATCGATCCTGAGACACACACAAACACTCTCATGCACTCTGTCTCTCTCTCTCACACACACACACACACACACACACACTCTCACACACACAGAGACTGGGCCAGTCAGCCAACTAACAGTGCATGATGAAAAGCAAACAAGAGGCTGTCTTTGAGACAAAAACACAGTGGTGTAATGTGGAAGTGTGAAGGAATGCTGACTGGCTGGGCCGAGAGGACTGAGGAGAGAGGAAAACCAGAGCACAGGAAAGAGAGAGAGAGAGAGAGCGAGAGAGAGAGAACTAGAGAGAAAAGCAGGAAAATTGAAGAAAGGAGAGAATGAGAGAGTGGACGATACAGAAACACCCAAACAGACAGACTCAGTGAGTGAAGGAAAGAGGACTGCAATAAGCAAAGAGACCAACACAGACAGACACAGGCAGTGAGAAGGGGAGAGAAAGAGAGAGACAGAAAGAGGGAGAGCTAAACCACTAAAGACCTCATTCCCTGTGCATGTTATGTCTGGTTGCTCCTGCTGCGGGTTCTCCAACCCCCCATGTCCTCCTCCTTTCCCTCCAGCCAGTTGGCCTCAGCGTGGGCCCTGAGCCCATCGCCATCAGTGAGGCTGGACCAGCACATCACTTCACTTCCCTCCTCCAAGAACCTCACCATGGCTGCACACCACAGTATCACACCATGTGGTGCTGTTTATTTTCAGCAGCTGTTGTTGCATTTGTTAAGGCCCAAGTGTAAAAGGTAACCATCTAGACTGATCTAGAATGGGTGGAACACTAGGTTGCACTGATGTGATATCAGTGAAAGCTGAAACATGCTGAATACTCAGCTCTGCTGTGGAAAGCATGTAACCCCACAGCATTGCCAAACCAAAAGATCCCACCATCACACCAGTACGCATCAAACCTCACACTTCACTCAGGTAACAGCCACCACCACACCTGCTTGCAGACAGCCCACCCCCACCTTGTCGATGCTCACCCAGGGGTCAAAATGAATTTTTTGGCCTATCAGGCAATGTGGCTGACAGATGAACAAATGCCGGCCAGGCATATTTATTTTACAATATATATACAAATGTAAAAAATGCTATTTTATGACAAGAGATGGGTTTGCTCAACAGGCTTAAACTCAGAGGCTCAGGGGCAGGGTTTCCTGTGGCTTCCCCACAAATTAAATCCTGATAATATGTATTTGTAGAGGCATTTATCTAGACCTGCTATTTAGCTCACTCTTTCACTCTCTCATCTTTACCTGCCTTGTTTGAAAGGCCCCTCTGCTTCTCCTTAAAGGAGACTGGGGAAAAAACACTTCTGACAATCAAACATGGCTATCAAGACGTCAAATTAGCTGTTGTCATTGCCGACAAGTAACAGTAATAGGAACCAACTTCTGTCTGTTGTTTATTGGATTTATTTTTGACTCGAGATGAACACATGCACACACACACACCCACCAGCACTGGCCCAGGGTGTTGACCTTGTGTGATGCGTGCTAATCGCACTGGCATTAATATTCATGCCCGACAGCTTGCCGAGTGCACCTTTGCACTCCGAACAGGTGTGTGTGTGTGGGGACCAGAGCTATTTGTGAGTGGGGTTGGCTCATTTACACTTCTTAATGGCATTGCAAGCATATGCTTAAGTCAAAACAAGAAACACTAATGCTAGTATTTGTTTCTTTTCTGCTTTTTTACTCCTCTCTCTCTTGTTCACTGGTGGAGACGTTTACTCTCCTGAAGCACTAAATCCATTTGAATATTGCACAGGATGGAGGGAGGGGGAGAGAGAGAACTGCAAATGACTTTATTGGCTTAGTTTTGTTTGCTCTGGTTATTGCTTTGGGTTGTTTGTGCATATACACATGCCCCCACCTCCTCACACACACGCACACACACACATACAAACATTCTTCACACACATACACGCGTGCACACCAGCTAAGGTTTTGCAATGTAGTGTTTATACACAGTTAGGGAAAGTTAGGCTTTTTTTTTCGCCAATCTGCAAAAAAAATTCTTACCAATAGCTTTTTTTACTATGTGTTCCTATAGGTGTCTAGTAACACCTCCCAATTTATCCACGGCCAAATCCTCGGGGAAACACCTGGAGAGCCCATCTAGTTTGGGGTGCCCAAGGACTGGGCGAAAATTATGAAAACATTTGTTTGAGTAAAAATGACTCCAAGTCCGTACAAAATCCATAACAAGTGGTTTTATTGAACAATTACAAAACAAAACTTCCTTAATCAGTTTAAAATTTAACAAACCTCATCCCTCAACTCCCCTGCACTCCCTCACTCCTGTTATCATCTGGCTAGTTGATGTTCTGGCAAGAGTTAAGATGACAGTTCCAACAAGCAGAAATACACTTGACTCCTTGCTTTTTACAGCAGCACCTGAGAGTGTCACAGACGCCTGCACAGTTGCAGTTGACAAACTTCAGAAGGTAGTCTGGTACAATGGGATCTGGTGTGACTGGTGCATAATCATG
Organism: Alosa sapidissima; assembly: GCF_018492685.1. Classification (NCBI taxonomy): domain Eukaryota; kingdom Metazoa; phylum Chordata; class Actinopteri; order Clupeiformes; family Clupeidae; genus Alosa; species Alosa sapidissima. Next base: position 1,280,777 of record NC_055975.1, read on the forward strand.
TTCTCCTTGTTTCTATCCACACTCAAGGACATCTAGTGATGGATTTTGTAGCAGTAGCCAATCTCTGGTCTGGAGATACGCCCGCAGAGAGTGCTGTGCTGCAGCTCCTGTAGTCGGAGGTAGTTTCTAAGGCTTGATACTAGTTATGTTGTCCTCATGAGTTTTACATTTTGTTTTACATGTTGCTCACTGTCTACTTTTTTTTCTCTCTCTCACACAGACACATTTATGCACATTGACTCTCTCACAAACACATTCACAACCACACACACATCTACAAACACATTCACAACCACACACACACACACACCTATGCACATTGACTTTCTCACAAACACATTCACAACCACACACCCACACACACACAAACACATATGCACATACTAAATAAAGTGGTAACGCTTTAGAATAACATGTGCTTATTAGGTAATAACAGTGCATAATAAGCAGTTAACAATTCATTACTAACAGTTATTTAACTGTTGTTAACCTTTAATAACATTAACTAACTGTTAACATGCAGCTTGTAAGTATTAATAAGCAGCCTTTTAAGTTACTTACAAGCATATTTGTTGTAAGTGTAGTTGTAAGTGTTAACAAGCAGCTTGTTAATGCTTGTTAATGATGTATAAGACAAAGAGGTGGATAACTAATACGCTTATAAGACCTTTCTTACTTATTTGTAGTACATTTTGCAGCCCCCCAATCTAAAGCGAGGACCATGTAGCCTATAGTTCCACAAGCCCAACCTTCTATCTCTCTATATACTGTATCTCTCTATCTAGCTTGGTTTAGCTGTGAGAAATGCACCTTCAAAATTGTTGCTGTGAGCAGGAATCGAACCCCGGTCTCCCGTGTCTAAGAGTGCACCGCTACTTGTTGTCATTTTGGAATACTGCCCTGTGGCCAAGTTTCCGAATTCTTTGCTTCACAACCAGCCGTGGCCCACTGGTTAGCACTCTGGACTTGTAAACAGAGGGTTGCCGGTTCGAGCCCCGGCCAGTGGGCCGCGGCTGAAGTGCCCTTGAGCAAGGCACCTAACCCCTCACTGCTCCCCGAGTGCCGCCATTGTAGCAGGCAGCTCACTGCGCCGGGATTAGTGTGTGCTTCACCTCACTGTGTGTTCACTGTGTGCTGTTTGTGTTTCACTAATTCACCGATTGGGTTAAATGCAGAGACCAAATTTCCCTCACGGGATCAAAAAAGTATATACTTATATGCTATGTGATATGTGTATGTCACAGTACATGTTGGCATTCATGGTTCCTTCAATGAACTGTAGCTCCCCAGTGCAGCACTAATGCAGCCCCAGACCATGACACTCCCACCACCATGCTTGACTGTAGGCAAGACACATTGTCTTTGTACTCCTCACCTGGTTCCCGCCACACACGCTTGAAACCATCTGAAACAAATAAGTTTATCTTGATCTTTATTTGATGCAGTGTGCGGTGTATGATCTGAGCACTGACAGGCTGACCCCCACCCCTTCAACGTCTGCAGCAATGCTGGCAGTACTCATACGTCTATTTTCCAAAGACAACATCTGGATATGACGCTGAGCATGTGCACTCAACTTCTTTGGTCGGCCATGGCGAGGCCTGTTCTGAGTGGAACCTGTCCTGTTAAACCGCTGTATGGTCTTGGCCACCGTGCTGCAGCTCAGTTTCAGTGTGTTGGCAATCTTCTTATAGCCTAGCCATCTTTATGTAGAGCAACAATTATTTTTTTCAGAACCTCAGAGAGTTCTTTGCCATGAGGTGCCATGTTGAATTTCCAGTGACCAGTATGAGAGTGTGAGAGCGATAACACGACATTTAACACACCTGCAGCCTATTCACACCTGAAACCTTGTAATACTAACGAGTCACATGACACCGGGGAGGGAAAATTGGGCCCAATTTGGACATTTTCACTTTCACTTCAGGGGTGTACTCACAAGCGGTTTAGACATTAATGGCTGCTTGTTGTGTTATTTTGAGGGGAACAGTAAATTTACACTGTTATACAAGCTGTACACTGACTACTTTACATTGTAGCAAAGCGTCATCTCTTCAGTGTTGTACCATGAAAAGATATAATAAAATATTATACAAAAATGTGAGGGGTGTACTCAGTTTTGTGAAATTCTATAAGTAGTGTCAAGCCTGAGACACTGCCTCAGATTACAGGAGCTGCAGCACAGCACTCTCTGCGGGCGTATCTCCACTGGATGCCCTTGAGTATGGATAGAAACAAGGACAACATGGTTATGCACCAGTCCCTACAACAGATCCCGGACTACCTTCTGAAGTTTGTCAGCTGCAACTGTGCAGGGGACTGTGACGCTCTCGGGTGCTGCTGTTAAAAGCACAGAGTCAAGTGTATTTCTGCTTGTTGGAACTGTCATGGTAACTCTTGCCAGAACATCACCCAGCCAGAAGATAACAGGAGTGAGGGAGTGCAGGGGAGTTGGATGATGTTTTTAAATTTTAAACCGATTAAGGAAGTTTTGTTTTGTAATTGTTCAATAAAACCACTTGTTATGGATTTTTATGGACTTGGATTCATTTTTACTCAAAACTAATGGCTGGGATAGATTCAGCACCCCTACAAACTCCTAGTTAGACATCTCAAAAGCTAATATTGGTAAAAAAAAAAAAATTCATAATTTTCGCCCAGTCCCTGGGCACCCCAAACTAGATGGGCTCTCCAGGTGTTTCCCCGAGGATTTGGCTGTGGATAAATTGGGAGGTGTTACTAGACACCTATAGGAACACATAGTAAAAAAAGTATTGGTAAGAATTGTTTTTGCAGATTGGCGAAAAAAAAGCCTAACTTTCCCTAACTACATAAATGCTTTTTGCTAGATGATTTGTTCCTTGTCACTTTCTTGTTGTTTCATATTCCTTGAGCAACACAGATTTCACGCCAATAAAGCTTTTTTAGGATGGATTGAAAGAAAAAAGAGGGGGGAAGAAAATAAAGAAACATAATGACAAAAACATAAGAAAGAATCAGTTCAGGTATTGTGAGAATTCCTGTTGAGCACAGGGACAGGTCTGAGCATATGTGAGTGTGTGTGTGTGTGTGTGTGTGTGCGCGTGTGTGTGTGTGTGTGTGTGCGAGAGAGAGAGAGAGAAACTATGTTGGAATGAGAGCTGGTGGAACACAGAGAGAAGGATGGGAGGAGATGGGAAGAGGAGAGCAATGACAGCAGAAGGGCGACAGCAGTAAAAAGAGGAATGGAATCAAGGCTATGGCTCTCGTAAAGCCACGTGTTCAAATAGGAAGAGACACACAGACACACACACACATTCAAGAGGTATGGAAACAAAACCAAGAGACAAACCTCTGCAAAACACACACACACACACACACACACACACACACACACACACACACACACACTTGTGAATCTCATAAAAAGGTTCTGGAGATTCTAGTTCAGTCTTTGAGTCTCTGATGACCAACTAGTGAGCTCACCCATTCCAAACAATGGACATCTGTAGTCACTGAAAAAGCCATGAAGAAACGCTTGTTTTAGTAACATGACACATCACACAAGCGCCTCATGTTGTTTGCAGATTTTACCACTGGTTTGTATGCAGTATACTCTAGCAGAATACACACTCATAATTCTATTTGGAGACTGTACACAAAAAATTCTGCGGTCACGGGCTGGAACCAAAGTGAATTGACTTTCTGCGTCGTCTCCAGGCAGAACCCCTAATATTCCTCAGAAATTGGACGCTGTCAGGCTCTTAGTCGGCATCTCCGTGGGCAACGCCCAGGCAGTCAATCAACCTTGAGTGCATATGGAGCGCGCAGGGCTAATGAATTGAAAAGCGCAACCACTTTAGCCTTCATAAAATTTCTAGTGTCCCGTCGATATGGCCGACCGACTGACCAGCCCACACCCACACTCACTCACTCATACACTCTCTCTCACACACACACACACACACACACATACACACACACACACACACACACACACCAGCCCTTCCATTAGTGTAATGAAGGAGCTCGAGATGGATGAGATGACATCACCACCTCTGACCGCAGCATACCACTACCTCCAGACGTTTCCCTCATTAGTATTCAAGTCCACCGGCCTCTCCCCTTTTATTGGTGCAGTTATTTATCTCTTTAATATGATTGGCTGAAGTGGACATGCGGGGGGGGGGGGGGCTGTAAGTCACGGTGAGTCAGGGTGATTAAATGCACTCTGGCCCAGCGATGGTGATAGGCTGACAGACCAGCTTGTCCTGCGCATGCTGAGCAGCACCGCATGGAACCCCACAGAACACACCTTAGGAGAGTTTCACTTCACATTTCCCACTAACTTCCCATCAGCCCTTTTCACTTCATATCTACGTCATCACACCCGCATCACACAAGCACAGTGGGCAGAAATGCATGCTGGAATGCGAGAGGTCATTGAAGAGGTCATTGAAGTGAACCATTTTACTATTAGATCATGTCACATTTCAGGTAACAGGGGTTGTTCATAGTAATCAGGATGCTCTAGATTGAGCCAAGTGTAAGAGTAGAAGTCTGTGCGAATCTGAAACTCTACAAAGAACTCTGACAGGAAAGCTACACTAGGCGAGTAACTGAAGCTTTCTGTAAAAAACATTTTAGAAAAAATGGTCTACTTTTTTCGAACGTACGTGCCACTATCACGTCTGGTGTACTGTAGCTACTTCCATTGATTATAGTGGAAGCTAACTGTTGCAAGAGAACGGCCACATCACACATAACATAATCAATGTTCACCTCTACTCCTCCTGTCCCCTACCCCACATAAGAAGACAAGGAAAGATAGAGAGGACAGGAGGATGAAGGGTAGAAGGAGGGCCCGTGAGAGTGCAGAGCTGGGTAGGTGTCCCAGGGTTGCTGCTGCTCCCCCAGGCATGGAGCCTGTAAACAGGCCGCCGGCCTTTTACAAGCATCAGAGGTGTGGGCTTTACGGGCCGAGGACCTACTTGAAATGAAAGGTGTTTAAGTGCGCTATTTACATAAAGCAGAGAGAGAGAGAGAGAGAGAGAGAGAGAGAGAGAGAGAGAGAGACAGAGAGAGAGAGAGAGAGAGAGAGTGAGAGAGTGAGAGAGAGAGAGAGAGAGAGAGAGAGAGTCTGCCTGGGTTTATATCTCCCCATGGTCATTAGCAGCCAGCCCTGTCAACAGCTCGGAGCTGTGTGTGTGTGTGTGTGTGTGTGTGTGTGTGTGTGTGTGATTGGATCTACCTTCAGTGTGTGTATTATTGTCCAATTATTGAAATAAGAAAGGCTGCATGTTACTATATAGCCATAAGATATTCAATTCTAACAATGTGCAGGCATAAAACATGGTGTGATAAGCCACTGTTAATATGCGTCATTATGGAAATATTTTTCCTTTATTTACCTAGTTCATAATTGTCAGGTGTTATTCGATGAAAGTTCGATGAACTCTTTCTCTTTGTGTGTGTGTGTGTGAGAGAGAGGGCTACCTTTATTAATTTATAGGACAAAAACATTGTGGATAGAATAAAAAACAACAAATATAAGGTGGTGTATTGCTTTAAATCCAAGCCATTTTGTATCTAAAATGTTCAAATGAAATACTATTTTGGTGACTGGCTTTGCAGTCTTGTTATCATCGTATTTACCAGTCTCTTCCTCCCTCTGCACTTAATCAGCCAGGGTCCTCAGTAAAAAAACACACACAAACGCACAAGGGAAAGCACAAACATACAATACAGACAACCACAAACCACACAACCACAACCAACCACACACACGCACACACACACCAATCAAACTTCCCTGATGCCTGCGTGGTGCCTGGCGCTGGCTGGGCAGCACATGGACATATGTTTAGTTATTATTAGCAGATTGGCCTCAGTCACAGGGGAGGCCAGGAACACTGACGGATGAAACGGCCAGGGAAGTGGTGGGACAGTAAACAGTAGGGATCCACTATATCACACAGGCCACTGTCACAGCATCAGCAAAACACACACACACACACACACACACACACACACACACACACGCACACACACACACACACATACCACACACACATACACGTACACACACATTATTATTCCAAACTGCACTTAATAAGGGAGAGTAAAAGCAAGTGAGGACTCAGAGACCAGAATTACACAGAAACACAAAACACAAAGAGAGACAGAGAGAGAGAGAGAGAGAGTGAGAGAGAAGCCCCTTTCAGATATGCACTGGACCCTTGACATGTTGACATGATTCGTGAATCAAACGGGCGGCAAAGTGCTAATGGGCAAATACGGGAAGTTCCCATGGACAACTATTGTACTGGACTGTTATGCACATCCAGAAAGAGAACAGTTAAAAAGCAAGCTAAACTCTGCTTTCATGAGCCAGGAGAATGAGCCTCTTGCTCCTTAATTGACTTTTAGAGGGAGAGACATAGAGAGAACTATAAAGATAACCTATTTTGAAAAGATGGCAAATGTCCTCCCTGAATTCCTGTGAGCAAGCATTGAGGAGAGGCTTTCATACCTCACTGGAAAGAAAGAGAAATGCCTCCTCCTTGCCGCTCAAAATGTATATTCCTGACACAAACACACACACACTGTTCTCCATCATTCATAATTGTTACAATTATCATTATTCTGTTTTTTTCTGTTTCCCCCTCCTCCCCTTCCCTTTTGATGTATTTACGCAAATACTTTGGCAATACTGTCCAACGGTATGGTCATGCTAATAAAGCTTCTTTTGAATTTGAATTTGAGAGAGAGAGAGCAAGAGAGAGAAAGAATGGAGGGATCTCCCAGAAGGGAGGAGAGGAGCATCCTCAATCTGTTTCAGGTGACCAAACACTTCTAGGCTATCCAGGGAGGTTTTGTGTTGGGTGTGTGTGTGTGTGTTGGGTGTGTGTGTGTGTGTGTGGGGGGGGGACTTTTACTCATTATGTACATGACGCCCCACGGATGCCTACCTCACCACCGCCCCCCTCCCCTCCCCAGGAGAGGCTGCTTAAATGGCTGCCATTAGGGAAGCAGGCTGGACTATTTATTTCCATATTTGCTGGGGCTCTATGGTATTCCTCTGCGGTTATACTGTGTGTGTGTGTGTGTGTGTGTGTGTGTGTGTGTGTGTGTGTGTGTGTGCGTGTGTGTTTAAGATGGGTAGAGAGGTGGGGCTGGAGACAGGGTTGGTTTTGCTTGGCTGACAAACTGGGCCAGCAATTCGGTGAGGTGGGCTTTGGGGTGGGGGGGCAGCAGATACCATGCCATGACCATCGCCAGAGGACACAATTTACAGCACCTGTTGGGTGTGATTTATCAAAAGCAGACAGAGGAGAAGTGTGAGTGTGTGTGTGTGCGCGCGCGTGTGTGTGACTGTGTGCGCGTGCGCGTGTGTGTGTGAGAGGTAGCTAGGGCGCTTGTGTAGTCTGCTACTACGGCTGAGATGGAGACAGAAAGTGAGAGAAATCGAGGGAGAGACGATAAAGAGGGGAAGAAAGATTGTGTGTGTGTGTGTGTGAGAGAGAGAGACAGAGACAAGGGGGGGTGGGGAAGAAGTGGAGGCAGGAGATGGCACGTAATAAAGACATAGAGAGTCAGAGAGAGAGAGCTATGGAGAGTAAGGCTATATCTACACTAGGCCGCATCACTTTTGATCCGGATTTTCGGATCCGATTTGCATCGACAAACGCTGTATACGATGTGCGTCCACATTACTCCATTGATACACAAATCTCTAAGCCGTTCACCCTTTGCCAAGTCCTGCATCCCTGTTACTGTTGCTAGGTCAGATAAACAATGGCCATGCAGCGTGCAGAAAGGCCAGAGCTGTGGCTACACTGTACCCCGGTCTGCATTGTATTATACGTATGTAGGATAATTGGGTTGGTTGATTGCGATGCCATTGTGACTGTGCTGCATGAACATATTAGCCTACTGTGTCAGAGGTTTATTGCTCCCACTCTTTTAACATTGTAGCCGCTTGTTTACATGTCCTCAGCCACTGTTTCCAGCAGTAGGCTATATTGTCATGACCACATCCTTTTTCTATTTTAGTCAATGTATAAACAACAACGAAATCAACTTAGACATTTAGATATGTTTTTCTTTGACATGTTGATTGCCTCTTTACATGAGTAGCCAATTGATGGCTATTGTAGTGGAATGACACAGACAAATAAAATAGCCTACCTCATGTGATGGACATTATAGAACATTACACAGTGCTTGTTATGGTCAACAGGGATTTATTTATCACATAGAGTTACAGTTTCCTATATAATAATTGTATACAGTGTCTTTAAGTTCATTAGACTATAATCCGTTGCCATTCAGTAGCTGTAGGCTGTCAAATGAATAAATATGTTTACTACTTGAAAAGCAGCATGGCCATCATCACATGAAACGAGCACAACGAATCAGGGAAGGGAACATGGGCTTGTACGTCATCTCTTTTCAGATAGTTCCGCAACACACTACTGACACACCATCCACATTTGTGCGATACGGTGGTGGCACAATACGAGTTCGGGGTCTCCAGCGGATCCAAATTGCTCCGTTCTGGGGACGCAGATACGATGGTCTGCATGTGGACGGGAGGGCAAATCGTAGTCGTGTGTGTTGGACACAAACTAATTCAATATACGTAGTGTAGATATAGCCTAAGACAGAGACGGAGAGAGGGGTGGAGAGGAGGGGGAGGAAGACAGAGTAGAGAGGGAGAGAGGGAGAAAGCTGATTCAGCTGCTGTATGTAATGTGATGTGATGTCACAGAGAAAGAAAGAGGAGAGGGAAATTGAGTGTAAGAGTGTATAAACCACACAAAGAAGTAGCCTAGAGAGTCTCCTGATGTAAGTAACATATCGAGACAATGTAGAGAGACATAGAGAGAAGAGAAAAAAGAGAATAGACAGAGAAAAAGACAAGGAGAAAGAATGTGTGTGTGTGTGTGTGTGTGTGTGTGTGTGTAAGTAATGAGGAAAAGTGATGTGAGTAAGGTAAAGTGACATGGCAGACATTGACAGCAGAGCAGACAGGGGAGATGAACGCTTGTGTGTGTGTGTGTGTGTGTGTGTGTGTGTGTGTGTATGGCTCTGTCTCTGAAGCCCTCTGGGGAGGAGAAAGAGAGATCAGTAGCAGAGTTAGCGGTGGAGGAAGAGCTGACGCTCTTGCCCCAGGCTCTCGCTCTCTCTCTCACACACACACACACACACACACACACACACCAGGAGAGGATCTGTGTCTCTCTGCAGTGTCCTGTACCCCGCGGCACACTCAATCTGTTCAGGTGCTCCACTGCCCACACGATGGATTTACAGCTCCTCCGCCTGTCCGTCTGTTACTCCACTCCTTCTTGCTACAGCTTCCTCCCCTCAGAACCAGTGCCCCAGCATTTCTCCTCTCCTCTCCTCTCTCTCCCTCGTTCCATTCCTCCCTCCTCCATCTTCCTTTGAAGGAGCTTTTGGAGAGCATGTCTGTGGCTCTCTCCCTACCTGCTCTTGTGCTTGTTTCTGCTTGTGCACAGATACTGTAGCTGTAGTGGGGTGCCGTGGCAAACGTTTTCCTCTAACTGTGTTTCTTCATCTCGTTGTGGGTCCCTGTGGGCGAGCTCGACTTGCAAACCCACGCACACACACACCAGTGGTGATCCGCAGGCGCTCCAAGAAACATAAGCACGCAGTGACAGAGGTGGAGGACAACAAGGGGGAGAGAGAGAGAGAGAGAGGGAGAGAGAGAGAGAGAGAGAGAGAGAGACAGAGAGAGAGAGAGAATGAGATTAGACCCCTGGCTCACCGCACTGGTGAGGCCTATTCCACACCACCACGCTGACACTGCTGCTGCTCCACTAACTCAATTAACCTGAACAGAGGCAACACAGACACACGCACCCAGACACGCCCGGCAGACATGCCCTACGGCAGGCTGTCAGGAGCAGAGGGGACGGGGTACGCCACTGGAGAATTTAGAAAAGCCTGCCGCCGTTTCTCTTCTTTCTTCTCCTCAATCCACTCTTTCTCTGCCCAACCTCACCTTCTCCTTTTCACAGTCTTTCTTTCACCATTCTTTCTGTGCAGTCTCTTGCCATCTCTCTCTTTCATCCGTTATGTCTCTCAATTCTATCTGTGCTCTCTAACCCTCCCTCTTCCGCTCCATCGTCCTCCTCCTCTCTCTCTCTCTCTCTCTCTCTCTCTCGCGTGCGTGTCCTGAAATGTACAGGGAGCTGTTTGGAACTAGAGTTTTCATTTAAAATAATTCAGCCCACTCCTGCCTCCCCTAAGGCCTGAGCGCAATCAAGACAAGCCCATTAAGAGCCTGTTGATAAACACCAGTCCCACACACTGTGTGTGTGTGTGTGTGTGTGTGTGTGTGTGTGTGTGTGTGTGTGTGTGTGTGTGTGAAACAGCTGCAGACTGCACGCAGCAGCTTGCGCAATTCTTGCACGGAGGACTCCCCAGGACTGACCTGATCTTTAATTATCCTCCGTTACTCTTCTCCCCTTTCCTCTCCTCTCCTCTCCTCCCACAACAGTGCTCATTCTCTTCCACTCATCTATCTTTCTCTCGTTTCATTTCCCCCACTCGCACTCTGGCGCGGCGGAGGAACGCTTCATAAACAACGTAAACAACATAAATCACTCTGGTGCCACACTCCCCTGGCTCCCGGGCAGGCTGAGCCGCTCCACGGTGCTAATGGACACTCCTGACATGCTGTCACTCCTCCGGCCTGATGCGCACAGATAACATGGTTGTAGCTGGACTGATGCTGCTGCAGGGGACATCCATGGAGAGCCAGAAAGGGTAAAATGACACAGACGTGCAAGGTGCTAAAAAACAACAATGATATCCAACTCTTTTAGTGCCTTTGGCTTTGGAGAACTGTGTCTGCTAAATTTGCTCTTCTACTATGAAACCTTATGAAATGACAAAATAAAAAGAAACCACGAAATCTGTCTTCTACCATCGTTTCCTCCATTCCCGTTACCATCTGATCCTCCATTCTCATAAAGGTAACTGCCCTTGCAGGCCAGCTGGTTACAACTCAGCTTTGTCCACATGTACTGAAGTGCTGCTGTGGGCTTCAAGAACAGTGCACCCCAGGCATGGGGGGGAGATGTGCAGGACTGGAGGAGGAGAGGAGGTGAAATAGAGCAGAGAGGAGAGGGCAACAAGGGCTTCCTGGTCCACTTCTCGGCAGTCCTGCCACAGTAGTAAAAAAGGCTGAAGGACAGGGAAAGGGGGATAAAAGCGTCCGGCAATGAAGGTGAGGCCCTCGGGCGAGAGATGGCCCGATGCGGCCTGCTCAATAAAGCGGCCATTTTATGACCTCACCTCACGGCTGTTTATTTTTTAATACTCTCTCCAAAGCTCCATAAAGAACTCTTTTCTCTCCATCTCTCTCTTGCTCACACACTCACTGATCCACAGAAAACACACCCATACACACACACACACACACCCACCCACACACACCTCCCTTTTTCCTCCCTTGCTGGCTGGCTCTGCTCAATGCAGCTGAGGTTACAGTAAAATATACCATAATGTTGCTAGCAGTGCCCTGCTATTCATTAGGCCTACTTCTTTGTCTCCATTATCACCACCAAATGTACAGGAAGCAAGAGGTTGAAATGAACTTTTTGGCCTACCAGCCACACTGGGGAAAAAAACAAAAACAACTATGCCTTTCATAATTAGAGGAAATGTTGCTCAGCAGGCCCAGGCCCAGGAGAAGAGCCCCCTCTGGCTCCCCATCAAATAAAGCCCTGATAATATGTACTAGTGCAGTGCCCGTTCAAACATGTCATTCCTGAAGAAAACCCGTAGCTCAATTGCATGCCCACAGGTATGCCTGCTTTAAAAATAGGATGATGGGGAAACATCATTCCAGCTAAGCATTCAATAATGAATACTGAATATTATAATATATTAGCCTATAATTAATGTGGCCTCTAATACATGTGTAATAAATTTAGGCATGGCTGCATGTGACTTTTCTACAGATCAGAATGACATAAGCCTAACAACTGTTTTGAGTTAAGGCTAAATGTGTATTAAGCTTACTGAATAACTTCCTAATGCTATTCGAAGCGTCAGTTTATTGCACATACTTTTATTTTGAGTGGTCACTACATACCAGTGTTTGTTGGCGTATTGTTGCAAAATCCACGTAATCATTTTATGCAAGCAAACTGCATGATAATCATCTTGCATCTTAACCCACAAGCGGTTCCCGAGTAATCCGTTTTTTAAATTGCGACTGACTATCATCAAAGTGAGACCTAGCTAGCAACTGTCAGTACACGATCCATGGGGTGGAGCTCCCCTGAAACTGGTCCCCTTGGAAATAAGCATATTTTGAAATATGCATTCAAAAATCTTCAAAATCGAGAGTGCACACCTGTGTGCCACGCGCGAGCCACATACGAAATCTTAGGTCAGTCTGACAAACGGTCAGCGAGATTTGCGTGGAGATGTGGAGATGTGTGGAGATGACTACCGTCATTTTGTACACTGCAGATAGGCATTTTACCAGTTGCGGTTCTTAAGAAAAAATCCCTATGAGAAAATGAATGGGGTTTCGGGAATTTTCCTAGTACCACTCAGTCAGGATGATGGTCAATCAGGAAACAGACTTTATTCTTTCAATGAACAGGTACAGCCTTACAATGGTTTTCATCTTACTTGTCAAATAGGAAGTTTTGTGTTTCTGCAAACAGTTACACATCTTCATTTTCTCCTGTCAAGTATGGGGTACCTCAAGGGTCAGTTTTAGGACCAATCTTATTTTGTTTATACATGCTTCCTCTTGGGCACATTATCCAGAAACACTGTGTCTCCTTCCACTTCTATGCTGATGATACACAGCTGTACCTGCCCATGTTCCTCTGATCCTAGTATGCTGAATTCCTTAAATGAATGTCTTTGTGACATAAAAAACTGGATGTCAAACAATTTCCTCCAGTTGAATTCTGACAAAACAGAAGTCCTCATCATTGGATCCCAGCACATAGTGAAACAAATGATACCATCCTCAGGTCCCTTTCAATTTTTAGACTGTGTAAAACCTGTTGCAAAGAATCTTGGTGTATGGTTTGACAGTAATTTAAGCTTTGAACGTCACATCACGAAGCTCATACAGTCTTGTTTCTATCACCTCAGAAATATTTCCAAGATTAGTTCCATCTTAACTTTTAAAGACACTGAGACCATTATACATGCATTTATTTCTTCACGCCTGGATTACTGCAATAGTCTTTTTTCTTGTCTGAACCAAAAATCTATAAAGAGACTTCAAACTGTTCAGAATTCAGCTGCCCGGCTTCTTACTAAGAGAAAGTACTTTACTCCTGTTTTAGCCTCACTGCACTGGCTCCCAGAAAGCTTTAGAATTTATTTTATAATTCTTCTGATTACTTTTAAAGCTCTACATGGCCTGTCTCCCAACTACATATCTGATCTCCTAGTACCTTATACACCTGTGCGTACTTTAAGATCATCTGGTAGTGGTTTCCTAACTATTCCTAATGGCCTCCTTACACCAAACAACTTTGACAAGATTTGGGAAAGATTCTTGAAAGATTGTAGTCTTTTAACTAATGCCCCCCATTCAAGCTTTACTCAAAAGACTACAATCTTTCAAGAATCTTAAGTTTTTTGGTGTAAGGAGGCCATAAGGTAAATCTCAAAACTAAAGGGGAGAGAGCATTTAGTGTCAGGGCACCTAGGCTCTGGAATGACCTGCCTGATGAAATCAGGTCAGCCAAGTCAGTTTGCTCTTTTAAATCCCGCCTTAAAACTCATCTTTACAAGCAAGCCTTCCTTAGTTTTGTTTAAGTTGCATTGCCCAAAATGCTTGATTGCATTGTATTCTCCACATTTTAGCTAAATGTTGGTGTACCACATGGCATTTTCTTTCAGTGAATCTTTTGCTTTACAATTAGGCCTATCCGGCTGCCTTCACTCATTCTTCATCTTCAATTAACATGAATCTTTTTGGCCGTAAAGTTACTGTACATGAGAAGCTGAGGGTAGAGATTAAAGAGTTATCTGCAGTGTTGTAAGTCCAACTTCATGAAAGTAAAAGTCCTGCCATGTATTGTTTGTAAGTGCACTTTCACTAATTAGCTGATCTACCTGGCTGTGGAGTTATGCCATTTATGTGGTCCGCACACTGGCGCTGATATGACTGCTCTGTCACTTGCCATGCACATCAGTGCTGAAATTTTTAACTGGCAAACATTGGATAAAAAATGGATTTTACTGAGCGGTGTCCACAAAACAGAACTGAATCGTGATCTACACGGCAGCGACTCTGGTATGCGGAGTTGTATTGAAAAGATATTTGGAAGTTACGCCTTGAATTGTCAAACTGTTTATGCAGTACTAGGAAGTATCTGCATACCTGCAATAGTTTTGGGTCTTTCAAGAGGGGTTTATTAATACTTATACTTTATTAATTAAGTGGTTCTAATGAGTTATATGGTATTTGTTTATTTTCATTATTGGTCGTTGATATTGCATTGACATTATTGTTATTATTGCTATTTTCCTTAATCTAGTCTTACCAACTTTTTACTGTTGTATTGTTTTATATTGAAATGGATATTGAAAGTGTCTGCTAAATTCCACAGTCTGTCTGCTTAATTCTACAGTCCACAAGTGACATGCTGTAGTCCGGTTAATTTTTGCTTTAAAGGGACACCAGGCAAGCCTGATGCTTTTTCTCTAAACGAAACTCCCCCTCGCTCGGTCTGAAGCTCTTTTCCTTTTCTTTGCATCTTCCGTCAAGGGTTTTCGCTGCTTCTTCGCTGGCTCTGCCATTATACTCACGTTTGCAACAATCGCTAGCGTTTCGTTAGCCTGCCTCTGTGCTGTGGATGCAGGATGTAAAATGATCCTGCTTCGGTCGGCGGGTACGATACACTGAACTTGCAAGCGGGATATTCTTCCTACAGGCAGTAGGGGCAGGCGAAAGAGTCTTCATTCGCCCTGTAATGAGTCATTTACAGTAACCATATACCGACTTACGAAGATGAGTAATTAACACGAAAACGTTGCCTGGTGTCATTGGGTACCAACATAATTTTTATGAGACAAGCCAACAGTTTGTTACAAAAGACTGAATTATAAATACATTCCAACTCACCAAACCGAATGCCTAGGTTTTCTACTTCCATCATTTCATTCAAAACTTATTTTTTGCTGAATCTGCAAAAACTCCATTCATTTTCCCACAGTGATTTTTTTCTTGGGATCCAGGAAGTGTAGCTAATGCTAAAAACAATCTTTTTTTGTCTTGCCAAAGTGGCAGACTAGTGGCCATAATTCACCTGCCAACACGCAAATCTACACGCCATTGATGCTTCATGGGTGCTAATTCATCCCCTGCTTCCATATCAAATTAAATACACTGTAGATGCATTCACCTCTGATAAAGTCCTGCTGTGTAATGGGAAATAGACCTGGTTGTTGTTCGTCCACTGAGGGAAATCCCCTACCTATACACAAAGAATTCATCTTTCCTGTGTCTAAAAATAAGTAAATGTTGAGGAAAAAAGAAAAGAAAGACTGAAATAAAAACAATAAACACTTGAATGCCAATTGACACAGCTGGACAAAGTCATCAATTAGTAGGTGATGCTATCTCAAACCAGCATTAAAGACATCAGAGATTAATAAGAAGGTGGAACAAGGTGGAAAGTAATATTGGGTGCAGTGATTATTGTTTGGGGTTTGGAGTCTGGGGACGGCAGAGCAATCAGAAGAAGAGGGCTTCTCTGATGAGGCTTTTTTAAAAGAAAAAAAAGAGAGGAGAGAAGAAAGGAAAGAAACACACAGAGGCAGAGCCTTATTACTGGTGAGGTGTTGCTCTTATTTTGCAGCCTAAGGCATGGGTGAGTGGAAGTAAGTTAAAGACAAAGGAGAGGGAGAGAGAGGGAGAAGAAGAGAGGGGGGGAGAAAGAGGGGAGCAAAAGAGGGAGAAGAGAGAGGAGGGCAGAGGGAGGCTTGGGAGAAAAAGGAGAGAGAGAGAATAAAGGGTAGAAAGAAGACATGGGTGAAGAGGGGTAAGTGATAGGAAAGAAGCTGCTCATATCCACTGTCATTCTGCTCACACACAGTAAACACAAATCTGATATCAGTATGAAATACACACAACTATACAAAATGTTCAACTACAGTAGTTATTATGCAATTATTCCTCTGTGTGTGTGTGGCATCTATGTGTGGATCTTGGGGTGGGCTGTGAGGTGTGTGGTTCTGGGGAGGGGGATCGTGGAGATATTAGTGGACAGGTGAGTGATGCTGCCCTCGCCTAACTCAGCAGCCCAAAGGGATTGATGGCCGCCAGCTCACAGCCACGTACACACAGAACACTCATAGAGTGGGGAAGGACACCAGATACTTGTAGTTTTTATTGTTAGCATTTTAACACTTCCTGATTCCCCCCCAAAAAATCTATATGGGAAAATAAATGTTTTTTTTTTTGCAACGAAACATTATCAGTGAAAATAATTTGTGAGCAAAACATTGTAGAAAACCTAGGCATTTGGTTGGTGAGTTAAAATGTATCATTCGGTCTTTTGTCACAAATTTTTAACATAGGTATCAAAACGCTAATGCAAGAATTAAGTAGACCCCAACATGACGTTTGCCTGGTGCAGCAAGCAGGACTGTCAAGAGGTATCCATGGTTACAAATAACTCTACTCTCTCCCCTCGACTTCTCATGTAACTTTACGTTTCGGCTGATTTATACTATCCAACCCATACGAAACCCTTCTGTAATCAACATATTAACTTGACTGCGTGATTGTTGTGATCCTCAATCAGTAAAGCTAACTATGGTTATCTACTGCTCACCTTGTAACGCATTTAGCTAAGAGACACCCTGTAGTCCAGTATTTTCGCTGGTAGAGGCGTAGCAACAGTCATATTTCAGAGATGTAACTGGTCTGAAGTCCCCGTGGAGACAACATACACACTGATTTTATTGAAAGGATATTAATGCAGTGTCTCTCTCGAGCGCGTACACACACAGACGCGCGCATGTGCACACACACACACACAATTTCAGGATCAATTTTAAGGCTAAAAGTAGCTCCTAAGTGGCGAATTTAGGAGCAACTCCTAAAAATAATGTACGTGTCCCTCCTAACTTTAGGACTCCTAATTTTTTTCACTAAAAGTAATTCACGAAGCATTTTAGACCTAAAAGTAGCACCTAAGTCTGGGACAGCTTAAAAGAAGTCGAGAGGACTCCTAACTCACTAAGACCTATTCACAAACAGCTTTTTGTGGCATTTCACGTTGCGATGTTTTGAAATGCGTAGCCTGCGGCAACAGGAGCTTCCAATCGCGAGGGAACAATTTTGCATTCATAAAAGGGATGCAATAACGCCACCAACAACAACCAAAACTATTCATTGTTAACATGTAAATTAAATGAAACGTTTTATTGTGAATCAAATTAAAATGTTCTCCTCTTTGCAAACGTAGGCATATGGTGACAGATTAATTTAATAATTTTGCAAAGATACTGCATCAATCCGTAGGTCTATGTTTCATTAGGCTACTAGGCTATTTGTTTTGCCTTACTCTTTATTCATTAAGGCTAGGCCTTTTTATTCAGTTATTCATCATCTTCCATCCTTCGAACTACTTGTGTAGCGCACGCATTCTCAGACCTGTCACCTGTCACTCATCATCGTAAGGGAGGTGTTTGGAATCATTCCCGCGTTACAATCATCAGCCAATCAAGGTGGTCACTTCAGTCAAGCTCGTGCATGAGTAATGACGTCATCCATAGCAACGAAGACTCACTCTTAGTTTAGGAGTTGTCATTTTTCCTTACTAAAAGTAGGTCTGAAAGGCTTTGTGAATAACTTTTAAGAGAAAACTCCTAGCTAAAATATTTTAGTGCGATTTAGGAGTACTCCTAGTGGTAAGATAAAAGGCTTTGTGAATACGGCCCCAGATACACTAAATTGAATTATACTTGGCTTATACTGATAAGTATACATAAAGGTGTATCTAGCCTATACTTATACTTAAATATATTTAATAGACTTACTGATGGAAAAGTCTAAGTATATTTACTTGTACTTGTAGTCAGAAAGCACTTTCAGACATACGTGTAAGACCGGAGGTTATGCGGATGTTAAACCGTGGGGCCGTATATCTGAACGACATAACCGGTCATTTGGAAGTCCGAATTTAGCCGGTTGTTCTACTACTGCCCCCCTAGTATTTCCTCCGGACATTATGTAAATGTGCTGTGTCTGAACGAAGCGTAGAACATGCGGTTAAAATTCACACCTAGTGAGAGGGCGTGTCGGTGACGTTTCTTTCGTGCGTCCATGTGGTTAGATCTGACTTAAATGCCAGTGTTATGATGGAGTGGCATAGTGCTGTCCAGAAAATCTCCGACCTGGAAAGATGCAGACATCACGGAGCTACTGTCCATGAGGGCATACAACATTTTGATAGAACACATGAAGGGAACGGCAAAAGACACATTGTAGCCTACAACTGCATGGCAAGGCCAAACGAATTCAAAAGACTGAATCATCGTAAGCAGAAGGCGCTGAAAAGGCAGTAGCCTACAGCGGCGTCGTTGACGACAATAACAGGAGTATTTAATAAATTGTTAGCCAACACGGTTTTCTGTTCATTGATAGCCTATGGCTTCGCTGAGCTTGCTGATATTTGTTGAGCATAAATATGCCTAGAGAAAATGAAAATGAAGAAAACCCAACTTTGTTCCAAGCTCCTTACGTAAATGCAATAGACACATGGGGAGGATGCTTTTGGAAAAAATAAACCATGAAAAAACAAACCATAACGAACCGTTATGTTAGTATTTTGTTTGTTGCTTAAAAACGTTGTAGGCTATATGATGGCCTTGAAGTCTTGAGTTAGCCTACTGAATTGGCTGGTAGGCTACCATAAAGTTTGTGCATGCTCTCTCTCTCCAACGCAAACCAGATTTGGGGTTTCATTGCCAAGTAATTCTGCTACATAACGTTGAAAACAGATAAATGTGTTTATTCGAAGCACACATACAAATACTGTAGGTCAATTTCAAGTGCGCACTTACGTGACTACTTCAAGTATTAGCCTACGCACAATAGATTTCTCTTCTTTAGCCTACATAATGCATACACTTTGTAAACAAACAGCAGCTGTGACAGGCAGCGGCCGCATATATTCTGCATCATATTTCGCATCTTGTGAACTCTACAAGCCCCCACCCCTCACTCGACAACCACACGGAGATTCTGTAATGTGCGTATATGTCGTTCACACATAGGTCCGTATAAGGTCGGTATAAGGTCCGCAGGTTAGCATCATATCTGAATCATCCGAAGGGTAGGACCTCCGTTTGACAAACCTCCGCATGTACTCCGGAGGTTATATCTGAAAGCACTTAGAGACTGATCTTTGAGAGGCTGCATGACAGATTCTCATTTAATTTAATGGCAGATTCTAATATTACCCTTCCAGCAAACTCTTTTTTTACTGATGATAAACTTTAAGTATACTGTTATGAACATGAAAAAGTGGGCAAGAAATATATGGACAATTTTAAGATAAATTTCCAAAAGATCAAAGGAGCACACAATGCGCTCCTCATGGATGAGAATTGCGTTGGCCGTTCAGGTTTGAACGTGTATTGAGCATGGGCAGACTGTTGAAACAATGGTAATATTACGAGAAACCATGATTAATCTGAGTCCATAAAATTAAGAACTCGACCTTTAATGATTACCAAGTACAGTAGGTTATCAACTATAACAGAGAATTGGCATGGCATACTAGAAGAGAGATATTTACCAATTTATTCACCTGTAAACCATAAAAGGTAAATGTGACCAATTTCACCTAAGTTGAATGTAAAGTAAAACTCAGGTAGGTAAATATACTGTAACAAAGGAACAAAATAAACTTAAACAAACAACAAACTTGAACTTAAAGTTAACAAGTTAGAATGTCAAATACACCAGATAAAACAAGTCATCAGACATAAAGTAAAATAAAGACCAAACTCAAAAGTAAGGAGAGAGAGAGAGGGGGGGGGGGCAGAGGCCAGAGAGAGCAAGGCCTCCTCCAGAAGGAGTGAGTAGGCAGGCCAGAGCCTAGCCGGTCAAAGAGAGCCAAAAGAGAGAGAAGAGGAACCAAGAGTGAGAGGAATCTCACCTTATATCCAAAAACAACTAAACATAACTAACATATAAGTATAGTATAAGTATATATACTCTCCCGTGAGGGAAATTTGGTCTCTGCATTTAACCCAATCCGTGAATTAGTGAAACACAGCACACAGTGAGGTGAAGCACACACTAATCCCGGCGCAGTGAGCTGCCTGCAACAACAGCAGCGCTCGGGCAGCAGTAAGGGGTTAGGTGCCTTGCTCAAGGGCACTTCAGCCGTGGCCCATTGGTCGGGGCTCGAACCAGCAACCCTCCGGTTACAAGTCCAGAGTGCTAACCAGTGGGCCACGGCTGCCCCAAATGGCATTCATCTAGAAAACCCCGAATCAACCCTGAGATCTCTCTTATCTGAGAGCAGGGGCTGTGGGCACATCCCATCAGAGAATGCATCAAATATCCCAGGTTACAGAAACATCATATGCATTAACTTTAGTGTTCTACAACTGACAATACTGTATTTCTCACATGTAGACCTAAAAATTTTTCTCTTTGACAAATATACTTAGAGTTCAAGTATTTTCCTGTGGTCCAAGACAGGCCCAGGACTGAGTTAAGCTCTCAGCAGGGTGGCAAGAACAGAGACCAAATGGCAGCTGAAACCAGAGACTTTCTAGTCCACTGTATGTATAAACGAGGGTACTGTTGATTACAAAGGCTTTTGTCAACATGAGATATTTAGGTAGCTAAAATCCTGGCCTTAACACTGTGTAGGTAAGATGGCAGCTTCTCACGCTACAAAGCCCTACACTTTCTCTTTCTCCATCTTTCTTTCTTCTATTCTTTCCCTCTTTATCACCACCACTGTGCCTCCATCTTTCTCTCCCATCTCCTCCCTCTGATAACTCTCTGAAGCAGTAGCAACATCAATTAACAAGACACATAAAAATGTGTACAGTGTCGTGACATACACATGCCCACAATATTCTGCTGAATGGAAAGACTGGAAAACAGTGGACTGAGGGTGTCTGCATTTCAGACCAAGAGGATACAATGTGTATGATGTACATCATTAGGAAATAAATGTCTAGTGCCTGGCTTGTGTATCGACAAAAATAAGCAATGGAAATGTTTCCTCCTAGTACTGCATAGGCAGTTTGACAATTCAAGGCGTAACTTCCAAATATCTTTTCAATATGAGGCTGTAAAACTATGCCTGAAGCAAGAGGTTGAAGAAGACTCTTCTCTCTCTCTCTCTCTCTGTCACAACATACTTCACATGGTGTAGGTTTGGGACACTGGGACTTTTTCCACCCTCTTAAATGTCTGGCACAGAAACACTGGCAAGTTGAGGCTTCTGCAGTTTTCAACCAACCAGACAGGAGACCTGCCTCACACTATGAGACCAGCTCTGACAACCACTTCCAGCTAAACACTACAAACTCACCATGGTACCACACACAGACACACAAACATACACTCAAACAAACACACATTCTTCCACACATTTGCATATCTTTCATCTAATTGCATCCAATGCCTCGCAGGTTTGTAAGTGGGCCCTCTGTAAGTGTCTGTTTAGGTTTTTTGAGCGCGCCGTTGTTGGCCCCCCAGCTCTTAATGATTTTTGCGTGAGGCTCAGGATGGCTATTTAACGGATCACTTCTTCCTGTGGCTCCTTGTTAATTCCAAACAAAGTTCTGCAGAATGGGGGTGATTCATCACTTTTGGACACTGGTGTGAAAAAAAAAGACGGAAATATAAAAATAGGGGTTGTGGCTTATATAGAAATATACAAGTAGACTATGTGCATAAATGCTTACTGGGGCAGGCCCAATGCATTCTGGGTAAAACAAAGAGCTAGAATATTATCTATCTTTCTATGCTACCACCCCTCCATCACTAAATCTCTCTCTATATCTATGCTAACTCTAGATAATATCTACATTTTATTATTCTCTCCATTTTCTGTTCTCTAAATCAGTCTGTTTTTTCTCTCTCCCTACACCCTCCCTCTCTCAACACAACCAATTGTTCTCTGGTTTAATATAATGTTAACCATGGACGCAATTAGTCCAGCAAGAACAGCAATCTCTCCTGTGTGCAGTCAGTAAGCATTCACACAAATTGACACTGACACACACACACACACACACACACACACACACACACACACACACACACACACACACACACACACACGCGTGCGCGCGCGTGTACACCCTCCCACAAAAGATTGCAAAACATAGCATCCCTATATGCATCCACAGGAATACTCTACATGGGCCAGGCTAAAAATTACGCACCAGGAAGGCTAGCGGTAGCAGTCCATCCTCCAAGGCCATGACTCCAGCATGAATTCTCAAGGCAAGCCTGCAGCACACATCTGTTCCTGCTGAGGAGCAGACGTGAGGTGGGCAGACAAGACTTCCTGCAGACCGGAGCCAAGCATACCGCCAGGGCATTGGGAATCAGTAGCATGGATGTAGCCTAAACTGCAGCCAACACACTGGGAATTCACAGCATGGCATTTATGACGTCATTGTAGCCTAGCCTGCTGCCAAACCATTGGGAGTTAAAAGTGTAACACTAATCTTAAAGCCAATGCTATGAGAATTCACAGCATAGATGAATGCAAGACAAAGCACTAGGACTTGCTTTGCAGCATTAGAACTTAGAGACTTCCCTGTGTGCATACTGCACCCTCTGCCCTCAGTCTACTTTGGCTGCCTCTAACAGACCTGCTGCCTGCTAAATAACTCTCTCTCTCACTGCGGAATCTGCATGTGGTGTTGGGCTGTATGTCCTGGTTGAATTTGGTTGGGGGTTGGTGAATGGGGGTTGTGTGTATGATTGTGTGAGTGAGTGTATTGTCGGGGGCTGATTTGCAGCCTGCTGTAAATTGGAAGCTCCTTGTGGTCAAAGGGGCCTCGTAAATAGCTCGGTGAAGATGGCAGCGCCCTGCCAGGCAGTGTGGATTGATGGAGCAAGGTGGGAAATGGATGAGAAACACATCCATAATAAACATCACATCAATCTAATCAATCAGCCATGTGCAGAACAGAGAGGGCATTGGTGCACACACACACACACACACACACACACACACACACACACACACACACACAGTGCAGGTAGGTAGGTAGGTAGTGGGCCCGAAGATGGACACAGTGACTGAGCAATGCTGACTATTCACTGGCCATGCCATAACTACATTCCTCAAACTATGGACCTTCTCTACTTCAACACACTTCATAAAGCTGGCAAGACTGTGCACGTGTGTTTAAGGGTGTGTGTGTGTGAGTATCTGTGTGTTTGTGTATGGGGGGGGGGGGGGGGGTGCTCACTGGACCTGTAACCTGGGATTTACAATGCATGCAGACTATAAAACCCATATATATAGCCATAAAACCGGCAAGTAACTGTTGCTAAATGATACAGAACAATGCACAGTATAAGTGCATCCCAATGCAAACACCAACTCAGTGTGTTTGTCTGTGAGTGTGTGTGTGTGTGTGTGTGTGTGTGTGTGTGTGTGTGTGTGTGTGTGTGTGTGTGTGTGTGTGTAAATTCACCCCGCTACTGCCTTCAAACAAATATGTCTCATTCAAATTCCATGCATCACAGTGATCGCCCCAGCAAAACTCTACGTGCTGCATCTACCGCCCTCCAGGCCAACTAGGTGACTTTATGGACGAACTTGACACTCTGCTGTCCTCCATCCCTGAGCATGACTGCCCGCTTCTTGTTCTCGGCGATATGAACATCCACTTAGATTCCCCAGGCTCAGCGGACTTTTTGGCCCTGATCCACTCCTTTGACCTCAAACTGGTTCAAAGCCCACCGACTCACAAAGCTGGCAAAGAGCTTGACTTGATCTTCACTCGGAACTGCAGCACAGACACCCTCATGGTGACGCCTCTCCATCTTTCTGACCACTTCTTCATCCAGTTCAACGTCAGCCTGACAGAACAGCCTCCGGCTCTTCAGCCGATGGTCACGTTCCACCGCAACATCCGGAACCTGTCTCCAACGCACTTTTCCTCTGTGGTTGCCTCCGGTCTACCTCCACTCAACACCTTCTCCTCTCTGGAGGTTAATGAGGCCACAGACTCGCTCTGCTCCACACTGAGCTCGTGTCTAGACGAGCTGTGCCCTCTTACCACAAGGCCAGCTCGATCCAAACACTCTCATCCATGGCTAAATGATACCCTCCGATCGCAGCGCACCAAACTCAGAGCCGCGGAGAGGAAATGGCACAAATCCAAACTAACTGATGACCTCAAAAACTACCAGACACTCCTGACCTCCTTCTCAGCCAGCATCACTGCTGCTAAGACGGCTTTCTACAATGACAAAATCAACAGCGCTACAGACACTCGAAAACTTTTCTCAACCTTCAAATCGCTACTCAACCCTCAGCTGCCTCCTCCTCCATCCTGCCTTACTGCAGATACCCTCGCCTCATTTTTTACAAACAAAGTGGCGGCAATCAGCAGTCAATTCTCTACATGCCCACTCAACGCATCTGACTCAGATACCGCACTCCTACAACCTCTAGGGACTACTGGAACATCTTTTTCAGCATTCACGCCTCTCTCCGAGAGTGAGGTATCTAGACTCCTGACATGCAGCCGTCCTACCACATGCTCGCTGGACCATATACCTACGAGCCTACTTCAGTCAATCAGCCCGACCATCGCACCAGCTATCACACATGTGATTAATGCCTCACTAACCTCAGGCACATTTCCAACAGCGTTCAAAATGGCCCGGGTAACACCGTTACTTAAGAAAGCTTCTCTCAACCCTACTCAAGTCGAGAACTACCGCCCTGTCTCACTCCTGCCTTTCCTATCCAAAGGCATTGAACGAGCAGTCTCCAAACAGGTCCCTGACTTCCTTTCACAGAACAACCTTCTGGATCCAAATCAGTCTGGGTTCAAAAGCGGCCACTCTACCGAAACGGCTCTGCTGTCTGCTGTCTGAAGCCTTAAAAGAAGCCAGGGCGACCGCTCGGTCATCAGTACTCATTCTGCTTGACTTATCGGCTGCCTTTGACACGGTTAATCACCGCATCCTTCTCGCTATACTTGCTAACATGGGAATCTCCGGTTCTGCTCTCTCCTGGTTTGAATCCTACCTCACAGGACGCTCGTTTAACCTATCATGGCTTGGTCAGCTATCTGCACCTCACCATCTCACCACAGGGGTCCCCCAGGGCTCAGTGCTGGGCCCCCTTCTCTTTGCTATCTACACCACCTCCTTGGGACAGACTATCCGTTCGCATGGCTTCTCATACCACTGCTATGCAGACACACAGCTCTATCTGTCCTTTCCTGTCCTTGACCCCACGGTTTCAACACGGATCTCGGATTTCCTCTCAGACATAGCTACATGGATGAAGGCACACCACCTCCAGCTGAACCTCTCAAAGACTGAACTGCTGCTCCTCCCAGCTAAACCTACCATACACCACGACATCAACATCAAATTTGACTCCCTGTCTGTTTCACCTACCAGGACTGCAAGAAATCTAGAAGTTATTCTCGACAACCAACTAAACTTCTCAGATCATGTTGCCTCAGTCGCCCGGTCATGCCGTTTTGCACTCTACAACATACGGAAAATCAGGACCTACTTGACTCAAGATGCTACCCAACTTCTGGTTCAGGCAATAGTCATCTCACGACTCGACTACTGCAACGCCCTCCTGACAGGTCTCCCAGCCTGCGCAGTGAAACCACTTCAGATGATCCAACCCAAAAGGGCACATGTTACCCCGCTGCTCATCCAGCTACACTGGCTACCTATGGCGGCCCGCATCAAATTCAAGGCTCTAACGCTTGCCTACAAAGTAGTCTCTGGTTCTGCTCCCACCTACTTGAATGCCCTCATACAGACATACGCTACCTCCAGACCGCTGCGCTCCTCAGACGAACAACGTCTAGCTCTACCACCAGTACGCTCAGGCCAATCCAAACTTTTCTCATCTGTTGTTCCTCGCTGGTGGAACACACTGCCAGTTCCTACAAGGGCAGGGACATCCCTCTCCATTTTCAAAAAACTTCTGAAGACCCAGCTCTTTAGAGAACATCTCCTCTCATAGCAACACTTACAACAAGTCTTGCTGATCCTAGCACTCACCAGCCGTCTTAAACTGACACGTAACTGTTAAAAACAGCACTCACTGATGCACTTATTTTTACTGTACTCTAATGTTTTTTAAATTGTCCTAAAATTGTTGACAATTGCTCTAAAACTTAAACTGTTTACCATGTTGTTAGTCGCTTTGGCTAAAAAAGTGTCAGCCAAATGTAATGTAATGTGTGTGTGTGTGTGTGTGTGTGTGTGTGTGTGTGTGTGTGTGTGTGTGTGTGTGAGAGAGAGAGAGTGTGTTTGTGTGTGTGTGTGTGTGTGGAGAGAGTAGCTCAGCAGATGCTATCTTCACTGCTAGTTAGGGAGCTAACAGGCTAGGCGGAATACTTAGTGCACAGAGCAGCATGCCTGCAGCCCAGCACATGATCCAGCTCAGCCAGTCAGTCTGACATATCAGCTGTGGAATGACCAATCGCTTCCCCCCATGGACGCATATTGCGTGTATGTATGTGTATGTGTGTGTGTGTGTGTGTGTGTGTGTGTGTGTGTGTGTGTGTGTGTGTGTGTGTGTGTTTGTGTGTGTGGGTGTGGGTGTCTGAACATCCAAATGCATGCCTACTGAGAGAGAGAGTTAGAGACAGCAAGTGTGTGTGTGTGTGTGTGTTTGGGTGTCTGAACATCCAAATGCATGCCTACTGGTCTTTGTGGATCTGTGAGTATCTGTGTGTATCTGAGCTTGCAGGGGCAAGTGAGTGTGTGTGTGTGTGTGTGTGTGTGTGTGTGTGTGTGTGTTTGTGTGTGTGTGTGTTTGTGTGTGTGTATGTGTGTATGTGTGTTTGTGTGTGTGTGTGTATGTGTATGTGTGTGTGTGTGTGTGTGTGTGTGTGTGTGTTTGTGTGTGTGTATGTGTGTATGTGTGTTTGTGTGTGTGGGTGTGGGTGTGGGTGTCTGAACATCCAAATGCATGCCTACTGAGAGAGAGAGTTAGAGACAGCAAGTGTGTGTGTGTGTGTGTGTGTGTGTGTGTTTGGGTGTCTGAACATCCAAATGCATGCCTACTGGTCTTTGTGGATCTGTGAGTATCTGTGAGTGTGTATATGAGATTGCAGGGGCAAGTGAGTGTGTGTGTGTGTGTGTGTGTGTGTGTATGTGTGTGTGTGTGTGTGTGTTTGTGTGTGTGTGTGTGTGTGTGTGTGTATGGTGGGCATGTGGGAGGTGTGTGTGTGTGTGCGTGAGAAAGCGTTTGTGTATGTCACTGTGGGTGTGTGTGTTTCCCTTTCTCTGTGGGTATATATGTCTCCCCATCTGTCTCTGAGTGTGTGTGCGTGTGTGTTGGCGGCCACTGATCGATCTCTCTGCCCTCCCCTCTGCGCTGTGGATCAGGGGGGAGGGATTAGGGGAGGAAGTGATAGAAAGATGGAAGGGAAGAAAGCGAGGGAGCAGAAGAGAGAGCGAGTGAAAGACAGCCAAACGCTGACAGGAGCCCAATTAAAGGGCTTCCCAACGGAGGCCATCGTCCCCCGCTCGCTCTCCCGCCCGCCTGCCAGCCCAAGCGCTCACACGGCCAGCCAGCACGTCCAAGGACACAGCCTCCACTACACCTCCCCCATTACTCTCTCCACTCCTCTGTTTTGTCTTCCATATCGCTCTCTCTCAGTATTCTATTTTTTCTATTTTCTATCTTTTTACAATCCCTTGTCTTCCCGCTCAATCTAACTTGTTTTTTCTAACAATCTAACTTTTACAATCCCTCTGTCTTCCCGCTCATTTTAAATATTTCTGTCTCACTTATTTCTCTCTCTCTCTCTCTCTCTCTCTCTCTCTCTCTCTCTCTCTCTCTCTCTCTCCTTCTCCCTCCATCAGGCCAGATGCCCGGGCTGGAGAGGGTGATGGATATTGCGCGCTCACACACTGCACTGCAACACACAGACTGCCAGCCTATAGCTATCTCTACAGAAACCGCCACCTACAGAGGGTAGGGCCTTCCAGTTCCTGTCGAACCTTCCAATTGCTCATACACACACACAAACACACAACACACACACACACACACACACACACACACACACACACACACACACACACACACACACACACACACACACACACAAACTCACACTCACACACAGTGAGAGAACCACACTGCTCTAGAACCTTGGCTCATTTGATGTTTCAGGTGGATACTTCATATCCCTGAAGTGATGCATGCTGGTGGTG
>NC_055975.1:1314214-1328724 GCF_018492685.1 Alosa sapidissima
CCATATTACTAGGTGTGTTTTTTTCTGGGCAATGCTAAATGGGGCTTCTGTTCATGGCTCAGTGAGTTGGTTTAATTTCAGAGCTCATTAGCTACTTGTACTTTATTAGCAGAAACGCTGGATCCCCTTCCAGCACTTAAGCGTGAAGTGGCCATCTCACAGCTACTTCTCCGCAAACAGGTCACACATTCACACACAAACACATACAAATGCCACCCCCAAACACACACACAAAATCACATAAATGCAAAATCATACAGATTGGAGTGATGAATCTCCCAAAATTCACATACTCACACACACACACACACACATTACAGTTTGCACAGTGTGCATCAGTGCATTAACCCTTTGCAGACTGAGCATTCTAAATTCGGTACCTGAGTAGCGATTATGAGTAGTGTGTCGTATGCCAACATGACATACTTAACATAAAATCAAGTCAAGACAAGTCAAATCGGGCAAAATGAACGGCGACACAGAACTCCTTCCGACTGACGATGGCACGGAACACAGAACAGACTCGTGTCACCGACCTTGCCAGACTGTTTGACGACGTCCGACGGCCAATAATCGTGTTAGTGTGTCAAGGCCTTAAGACACTTCAGAATAGTTGGTAACTGAACATGTAACTTCATGTGGCCTTCCTTCATTAGATAACGGCATTTATAGTATTTCTTTTACATATAAACTAGTATTAAAAGGTGTCATTGTCATTCAGTGTGATGTGTGATTTTGTTGCACTAAATATAATATTCCATAATATATATTTCATTTTTTTCAGAATTCATTTTTTTTTTGTAGAATATGTTTCATTAGAGACCTTTCACATGATAGTGTAGCATATACCCCCCATATCACAAAGTTCCCACGGTGTGCATCTGGCCTTAAATATGATTGGGATGCCTCTCCCACCTCAACATCATTCCAGAAAGTGATGGAGGGAGTGCTTGGGATAGCGAGAGTCAGCACAACCAACCTCTGCTGCCAGACTGGGGGAAGCTAATGATCCGCACACTCACAATTATCTATGAGGCTGCTTTCCTCTAGCCTCTCTCCTCACACCATCGCTCCCTTCCTCCACCGACTATATCCTCTGGCCCAGAACCCAACGCAGTGCGGCAACTAGACCGGAAAGGGTTGATATGGGCCGGGAGCGTTCAAACAGCACCATCCCTACCGCTCTTCACTGAAATGATGTGCATGACAGGATTCCAAATGTGTTGTTGGTCACTCACAAGTTCTTCTATGATGATGCGCCACATAGCGGCGTCACTCAGAGTGAATGGGCCTAATTGCTGGTGCGGCAGTTTGTGCGCGGTGTCTGACCAGGTTTAATGGTGGAATTCTAGAGTAGAGACCAGACACAGATACCCAGCTCCCCCTCACTACTACTCTGGCTACAGGCCCATTACAACCTCAGAGACAGAGATGGAGAGAGAGAGAGTGGGAGAGAAAGAAAGAGAGTCATGCATACAGACACAGAGAGAAAGAAAGACATATAGACAGAGATACAGAAAACCAATTATGAGAGAGAGAAACAGACAGTGTGATGTCCGACAGATTTGAGTGAGAGAGTAATTCCTGAAATTACGATGAGGATGAAATATTCATGCAGTGCATTTGAGTGGTGGTGGCTCTGTGGAAGCATCCACTGAGGGACACTCTGGTGTGCTTCACTAAGCGGCTACACTTAATGCTTCTTCAGACCGCATGTGTGGCGACTGTGTGTCAGCTGCGTTACCTGTCCGTTTTCATTTTGGCGACCCGTGTTAAAAGGTTAGAGCGTGCACACTGCTTGCGAGTCACGCATGTCTCAGACACGGCTCGAGCCGCGCTGAAAACGCACACGTGCTAGAAATAGGACCGTTTTTTTCACGCGAGCATATTGAAAGCATTTCCATTCAAAAGAGACAGTGAAGAGATGTTTTAATAGGCAGACTGGCCGCAGCAGTAGTGCATCAAAGACGTTTCTGGTATGAATGCACATATACAACGCGATGCAGCAGCCACAGAACAGACACGCAACGCACACGCCACCTCGCCGGTCTGAACGACCCCATAGAGGTGGATGAGGAAATGTACACACACACAAACACAAACACGCAATCTAGAAATTAAGAAGTCAAGTCAAGAATTTGATCCTATAGATTAAGACAACATAATGTGATGCCAAATATCTCACATACATCACACACAGCTAGAGACAATGGGCTATATTTTAATGGTCTGAAACGGAAGTGTCTTTGTGCAAAACGCAAGTCACTTTGTGGGCGGATCTTGGGCGCTGATGCTATTTTACCGGCGGGATATTTGACTGTTGCGCCCGACGCAAATCTAAAATGGGGTGGTCTGAAGTAGCTACATTAATCATGGGTGTGGTTTGGGCGTAACGTGCAATAAACCAATCAGGGCGTCATCTCACATTCCCTTTAACAACAGGCACGCTTGTTCCATAGCTGATTGCTATTTTGGTGGCTTATTTGCCAGGCGCAGCCAGGAGCGTTCACAGCGCTATAATTACTGTTCAGTTGGGAACAGTCAGCTATTGATTTTTCCTCTTGATAAAATGTAATACAGAATTTTCACAAAGACATACTTTCTGATGTTTTGGGATCACTCTCACTGAATCACGAGATTATGAATGCATGGTGATATTTTTGCAATGTACAATGTAATCTAACATTACCTGTCTATAGACAATGCATATCCTCTGTCAATTAATCTCTTCTCTCCCGTGCTGCCGCTGGGGCATTTGGGTTAAATGGCATCGGCATGCAATTCAACATCACGTCTCCTTAAGTCATCTAATATTTCCTAATTTATGTCATCAACACATCCGTGATTCGTGAAAATGTGTACAGTACGCTAGATTTATGCCTATTTTGTCACATTTTAATGGACACCACACTGATTTCCCTCGAGTGGTAGGCCTAATATTTTTCTTTGAAATTATGTATGGTTTACCGAAATGGGAACTACGTTGTATAGATGAGTGGAGCGAAGTGTGCGTTGCGCAGCACAGGCGGTCTGTGAGAAACAGTTTCCAAGTTGACCTAACTTTCAACTCTGCACATTATCCCATTAACTGCATGACAGTAGGCTATTTACAATATTTTCTGTTAAGTGGAGTTTATAAACACGTTATCATCAACTTAATGCACGCACAACATTTGTTTGAGCAGGAGAGAGAATAACAATGAATGGATGCAGCAACTACAGAAATTGTAGCCATACTTGCTGCTTTCTTGTAGTATTTGCTGGTTAACAGCACATAAAAGCTGATTTAAGCTACAGTAATTCACTAACTCAAGACTTTAAGGCCATCATGGATATACAACGTTTTTTGGAAATAACGAAAGGATGGGGGGAACATAACAAAGCTTGGAGTTATTTCAGATGGGCTACAACAAGGTAGGCAAAATTGTGGTGCTTAAAACCTTAGCGCAGCTGGAATAATGCTTAGGCTGATGTTAAAGCGCACACGATGTTTAAAGCCATACACAACGGTAAATTTGAACAAAGGTAGATGTTGTACTATATAAGCTACTAAATTTGTAGGTCACCAATGCACGAACAAAACCGGGAAATGGACAAATATTATCAAGGCTTTGAATGTTTCCGTCTGTGCACGAGGGTGTCTGTAGATTGGTGTGCAACGCATTCATTCATGCAGGCCTGTGGTCATGCATGCGCCCTTAAAATAGCATCTGCATTTGCACCACAGACGTTAGACCAGGGAGTTCCTGGTCTGTGGCGGAATTGTTTTCTGAAACTGCAAAATATCAACAGTGAACAATTGTGCCGGAACACGCCCCATCTTTTCACTGAACCGCCCCGGTGGGCGCAATCGAATTCCCTAATTTACAGGCACGTACCTGTGGAGGGAAAATTCCAATATGCGCTGACTGCAAAATAGGAAAGGCAAAAGCGTGAGTAAACAAAGTCAATTGCGCTGGGACGCATGATAGAGCCCAATGTCTACAGTCACATCTAAATCAAATCAAATTGAACTGAGGTATCAATGGAATTTGAACAGTGAACACTGAGACAGGAGAAACTCTGCAGAGGGAAGGCACAGCTGTGTATATATTCAACTGGAGGCCTAGGGAGAAAGAAGCATTCACACTTCACACACACCAAACCCCGGACCCCACCCCACACACACACACACCCTCCCCACCTCCCCATCTTATATAAACTGTCAGTTGCTGGAGCTGTTGTTTTCACACCACTGCTGGCTCCTCCATCTGAGTAATGCATCACGTGCTGGCCATGGGTACAGACAGGAAACTCAACTAACATGTGTATGTGAGAAAGAGAGAGAAAAAGCAGGAGGGATGTAGGTTGGATGGGGGGAGATGGTGAAGAAGAAAAAAAAAACGAAGAGAAGAGCAGTTAAGAGAGAGTCAACTTTCCACAACCCAGCTGGAGCCTGTGAATTCCACGCGCTCACCGCCGTGAAACGATGCAGGAGTAAGTTATTAAAGCGCCTGGGATGCCCACATATCACCTTACTCCATCTCACACTGTGGGACCACACCGGGCCTCTCTCTCTCTCTCTCTCTCTCTCTCTCTCTCTCTCTCTCTCTCTCTCTCTCTCTCTCTCTCTCTCTCTCTCTCTCTCTCTCTCTCTCTCTCTCTCCCTCCCTCCCTCCCTGTGATGATGAAAATGAGAGGGCTTCCTAACATCTCGCACCAGTGGTGATATCAAATGGCAGCAGAACAAGCCATCCTCTCCTTTTTCACCAGCCAAACGTGCAAACGAACACACTCCTCCACGTGGAAATTACATCTTCCTCCCTAACCACCCTTCTTTTTCTCTCCTTCATTTGATCAAGTCACCTGTGGAAATTATAAACTCTGCGCCTGATAAACTTGGCTGTGTCGATACACTGTGTAGTTTCTTCCTCCCCTGTAGCAACACAAGGGGGTTTTAATGAAAAGCTTTGATTTCCCCCAGCACCATTGCCGCCGCTACCGTAGCCGTAATAGAGCGCTTCAGCATGCGGCAGAGACACAGGGCGTGCTAATGCACTTTTGAATAATTTACACAGCAAATCTGTCCTCATCACAATCAAGCAGCCATGAAACAGGAGTCAATATTGTGAATGCTGTCTCATGCTGAGAGAAGGTACATCGACACTGCTCCTGGGCTGAGAGTGAAAAAGAGCGAGCAAGCGAGACTTTTTTTTTTGGAGGGGGGGGTGTTAAAACTAAATGGTAGAATCTGTATTCAAAAGCTGCCCTTTTGCTGCTGAGTGAGGGGATGATTGCCCAAGTTGTGGTTACCGGCCAACTGATTCAGTGGGGAAAAGCCACGCTTTTTGATAAATCAATTTCAACAGAGGCAAGCTACCACTTTAGTGTGCGTATGTGAGCCTGATCTTTCCTCTGAGAAAGCCAGGTCATGTTAAATGTGTGAATGCCACGACCAAAGCCAGGTTGCCGTGGCCTTCATCCTTCATGTAAGCAGCAGCGTGGGAGCGGAGCAGAATCCGTCCATGATTATTCTTGGAAAGCCACGAGGCGGAGTCAGGGAAAATGTCATGGCCGGAGTCTAATGAAGGGCCTTGGGGGAAATAAGTTAGATCAATTATTTAAAGTCTTTCATTTGAAAACGTCAAAAAGTGTGCCTCGATGATGTGCGCACGGCGGCTGTGGCGGTGGCAGCAGGAAAGGTCAGCAGCGAGTTGGAAGAGCTTAATTAACCTTGGGCCACCTTCTGCACACAATTATTTCTGTCACAGATCCGCAGGCCTGGACTCTCTGCTCTCCACTCATAAACACACACACACACGCACACACACGCACACACACACGCACACACACACTCACACATGTACACACACATGATGTAACTGATTGCATACATGTGTATCTGTGTGTGAGTATCACCTTTTGTAAGTGTGTGCATACATATGAGTGTGTGTGTGCTTGAGTATGTGTGGAAAGAGTGAGAGATATAGGGCTGATGAAGCTCCTCAGTGTAGGCGTCTTTGATGTTGTGTGATGTTTGCAGGGCCGTTGCTAGGGGCCTGTTGGCCCCGTGGGGCCCTGTGTGGGTGTGCTGCCTGCAGTGTCAGGGGCCCCTCTGTGGGCTCTCCGGCTCTCGGGCTCAGAGCTGATGCCTTCTCCATCTGCCGGCCCTCTCTCTCTCTCTCTCTCTCTCTCTCTCTCTCTCTCTCTCATGCTGCTACACTGGCTCTCGCATTCCTCAACTCCACGTGAAGAGAACAGGCTTCCACCCTCTCTGTCTCTCTCTCTCTTTTTTTTCTTTTTTTTCTTCCTTTTGCTCCCGTCTTTACCTCTCCCTCCTACAGGACCTCTGCCGTCTGGCTGTTTTAAGGGTCATTTTGACACTGAAGGGAAGTGTGTGTGTGTGTGTGTCAGAAGATGACTTAAGAGCGGCAGCATATGCTAACCTCACTGCCCACGCCTTTTTCACTCTGTTGGCATGGAAATCGTATCTGGACCATAATTATACATACACGGTCTGATTTTCAGCATTGTCACAATGTGTGTGTGTGTGTGTGTGTGTGTTTCTGCCCCTGCACCCACAGCTCCAGCACCTATGGTGAGGGAGCTAGTATTCCCAGGGCTGAAGTGCCTCCTTCTCTACCCTCTCTCTTTGTGACTCCGCTCAGGGGGGCTCAGGAGCGCTAATTGCCATGCCGTTGCGCTAATTCTGTGTTTCTGGGTTAGGGGCCAGCTGTCAGGTCCCCAGGGCCACTCCATCAGCCCTGGCTGCCCTGGCTCCACGCACAGCAGGAAGATAGAGGATGGGTGATTAGCCCTGCTTTACCCCTCATGGGACTTCACTTTCTGTTTGTCTTTCCACCCCTTTTTCTTTTCCTCTCTCTCTCTCTCTGACACTCTGGCTCTTTCTTTCTGTCTCTTTTTTCCGTCTCTCTCTCTCTCTCTCTCTCTCTCTCTCTCCACAACACAGGAAGTGAAAGTAAGGAACAGGATGATGGGGAGCACAAATGCATGACCGCTTATTTTCTGTTTCTCTCCGATTTTCTTCAAAGTCCAAAGATACTTTGAGAGGTGGATGGGACTTGCTGACTGTTGTTTATGAATGGTTAATTGACTCTCTTTTGAGCTGTGTGTGTGTGTGTGTATTAGCTGTGCCACTGAATGACAAGGCTGACATGTCAACACCACTTCTGAGGGAATACCGCTGCTTTTTCTGCCATCAAAAGCACCCCAGGAGAAACACCCGATGTGGTTAGTCATGAGTGCTTCATACACACACCACACACAAACACACACACACACACACACACACAGGCCTACAACAGCAAATAACACTCACACAGAAGATCAATACTGCAGCAAAGTTGCCATTCTTTTTCATGTTCTTAGATGAAGTGCCGATCGCAGTGTGTTTTGGGTCTGCATCATGACCAGCTTTGCTCGACAACAAAGCCGGCAGTGTTGTGTCCGCAGGCAGCGCGACAAGTTTTAATGATTAGCTAATTACCGGCTAAATTAATTGGACGTAATCCGTTCAATGAGGCAGGGGGAGTTTATCTATCAGAAAGAGGGAGAGAAGTGTGTGCTGTGGTGACCACATACGGCCAGACTAGAACACGTGCAGCAACAACTGGTAAACAAAAACACCAATCACAGGGCACACATTTGCATCACAACATAAAAAAAAGCACACAAACACAATCATTATGAACTCCCCGGCTCCCAAAGCTATTACACAGCCAGTGTAATCTAAGAACAATCCCACAATGCAACACTTCAAATGTAGTACACCTCCCCCCCCCCCCACCACAAACACACCACCTCCTCCTTCCTTTGGCTCCATTCCCGTCACCAACAACAAATCACAAGGCTGTATCACAGTGTATTTCCCTAAATATAGTCCAATAACTCACATTTGCAATCTAGCTGCTGCGCTGTGCGTGGTGTGGGTGCGATGTGTGGGCCTGGGTGCTGGAGATCCCGCGTGATTGAGTGCAGGGGAAGGTACTTTGCGTGCAAGCGCGCGTCCCAGGAGGGGCTGCTCATATTTGCATTGAAATGAGTCGACTCGGCTGAGTGCAGCGGGTCGACAGGGGCGTTGCTCAACTACCTCCCACCACCCCAATACACACACACTCACATGCCACCTGCCAGGTGTCCCCCCATCCCAGGACAAGGGCCACTCTGGAGGGGGAGTGGATTAAGGTTCATGTCACAGCATGCTGACCTGAGCCTGGAGCACAGGTTCCTGCTGTACTGTAACCAGACAGGGGGTTGGCTGTGCAGTGACCGAGAGGTGGCTGGTCCTGGCAGGGCAGCCTGCAACGAGAGAAGGCTAAGCTATGTGAATGATGTATCACACCACAACCACTAACCATGGGCCTCATAAACAAAATAAATAAATGATAAAGTAGAAACTATCTACATTTCTTGGCAGCTACCAACACATGCTTGTACTTTCATGTGTGTTAGCCTCCTTGCTTGACTACACGGTAACTATGTCATTTAATTATATATTCAACCAAATGAGTATTCGAATTATGTGTGTGCGCGTGTGTGTGTGTGCGCGCGCGCGCGTGTGTGTGTGTGTGCGTGCATGTGTGTGTTTATGGGTGTGTGTGTGTGTACACGTGTGTGTGTGTGTGTTTGTTTGTGTGTGTGTGTGTGTGTGTAAGTGAGAGAGAGAGAGAGAGAGAGAGAGAGAGAGAGAGAGAGAGAGAGAGAGCATATTTGCTAGTGTGATGAGAAATGAAGCTCTGAGAATTTAAACCCGAAGAGTGGTGCCTCATAAAAGTGCCCGTGGGCAGAGCACATCTGGCCAGGACGTCCAAATCACCGGAGGACGGGCGAATGAAATGCGGCAGGGAGACAGCAGCGCAGACCGCAAACACTCCCGCTGGTTTGACAGCCCTGGCTGTGTGCCGCATAAGATGAATATAAAGCATATTCTCTAATGGCCCTCCACTCTGCCACAGGTAGGGTGCATAAAACACACACACACACACACACACACACATATACATTCACACACACATTTTTGAGAGTGACAGTGTGTGTGTGTGTGTGTGTGTGTGTGTGTATTGGTCCAAAGGGATGAGCATGTCTCTTGTACACATCCTTAACTATCATCCTTAACTATTGTGCAGCACAAACATTTCAGTGTGTTTCCTGTCACGTGATTTTAGCATGTGTTTCTGCATCTCTGTAAGCTCTGAAGTAGGTAGTGTGTGTGAGTGTGTGTGTGTGTGTGTGTGTGTGTGTTGTGTGTGCGCATGGGCGGTGGAGCAGACAGACCAGTAGGCAGTAGGTAGTGTATGTGTGTGTG
This sequence comes from Alosa sapidissima, assembly GCF_018492685.1. Classification (NCBI taxonomy): domain Eukaryota; kingdom Metazoa; phylum Chordata; class Actinopteri; order Clupeiformes; family Clupeidae; genus Alosa; species Alosa sapidissima. The sequence goes on from NC_055975.1 coordinate 1,323,519, forward strand.
TGTGTGTGTGTGTGTGCATGGGCGTTGGAGCAGACAGACCCGAGGCTGCTCCTGCAGGATGGGGCTGTCACTTGTGACCGATGGCCTCTGCTGGAGCCATCCAACCATCCATCTCACAACCCTGCCCTGGGTATCTGTGTGTTTGTGTGTGTTAGTGTGTGTATGCATATGTGTGTGTGTGTGTGTGTGTGTGTGTGTGTGTGTGTTTGGTGTTTGGTCTCAAGTTGTTAATTGCAACTATATGCAATCATGTGTATGCGTATGAATGTGTGGAAATGTGCTTGTGTGCATGCATCTTTCTGAAAGCATGTGTATGCACTTGTATAGATGTATAGATGTTCATCTCAGTGCATGTGTGTGTGTGTGTGTGTGTGTGTGTGTGTGCATGGCAATGTATGTTTCTGTGTGTTTAACATGATGCATAGCAAACTGATTTTAGCTGTGTCAACTGCATGCTAATATCACAGCCAGGGGAGAGTTCCTCTTGTCCTTACGAAAGTGCATCCACTGTATCACTGCTTGTGTGTGTGTGGTTGTGTGTGTGTGCGTGCGTGAGTGTGATAATATGAGCGTGTGCCAGCATGCGACAACCCTTTGTTGTGTTTACACTGGTAAAAAATAGTATGTGTCTATGTGTACACTGGTGGGATTTATCTGTGTGTGTGTGTGTGTGTGTGTGTGTGTGTGTGTGTGTGTGTGTGTGTGTGTGTGTGTGTGTGTGTGTGTGTGTGAGAGAGAAAGAGTAGATGAGTGTGTGGGCCCTGCTAGGTCTCCCTGCACTCAGCATTAGCTATGGATTGCAGTGCGTCTCTATTGAGTGTTGTTTATTGGTAATCAATACGCACACAGGCTCCTGATGGCTTACACTCATTACAGCGCTTTAATAACAGAGCAGCTAGCAGCCACTACCAGTCTGCACAGTGTCGGGTGAATTAGGAAATGTTCTCAAAGTAGCCTTATGGCTGAAAGCTGCTTGGGATCCCCCCTGTCAAGCAATATAACCATACAAACGCGCACACTCATTGTTTCAAAAGGAGTAAATTCGGCTTCGTCAGAACTGAGCTGTGGACGACACGGCACGGCATGCCCAATTGAAAATAAATTAACGCAACGCAACACAGACCCCGCTTCTCTCGCGTCAGTCACTGACAGTAGCCTAGAATAAATGCATGGTGAAAAAAACTTCACCATGACAAAGACATCGTAAAACACTGAAAGTTAATATTTTGTCACTATAACATACATCTGTCCTTTGTCAAATGTGTTATTTTCCAAGTAGCCTAGTGCGTAATTCTGCTTCATAAAGTTGAACAAATACATTTGCTTATTTCACAGAAAAATATAAATAGCCAGTTAGGGTCTACAGTGCAGAGTTGGTAAGTTATGGTAGGCCAACTTGAAGTGAACATACAAACAGGGGAAATTCTTTCTCTAGTAGCTGAGTAGCCTCAGGTGCGCACGTAGACATAAGGCTCTCACGACAATCACACCGTTAAACTTAATAGGTTTAATAATAATAATAGGTTAAAACTTAATAGGTTTAATAAAAAAATTAATAATAAAAATAGGTTAACATCACTCTAAGTTCGCCGTCAAGCAAGGCAAACGATGATTTGAAGACATCTGTTTCGTTGGAAGGGCAAGGGGTAGCAACAGGGCAACACAGAGACAGGCCCGATGGCAGGGCTGTTATGAGAGTATTAAAATATGGGATATTCTACGGGAAAACATTAAAACGGCAAGACAGCGGGGGGAAGTTAAAGTTATGCGTTGTTTCGGTCCCCGTGCACAGGGATTATTTGTCATATTATTAATCACATATGATTATTTGTGAAATTGTGCAAACAGGCGCAACACATTTGAAAAGGAAGGACTGGTAGCATGCAAGCTCAGGGGAAAGATTGATTTAAGAACGTTAGTGTGTGGCTGTGGCGCAAAGCAGCGCGGGCGGAAGACAGCGACAATTGGCAGGGGAGGGTCATGTCTTTATTAACAATTCTGTCGGAGGGTCATTGAACAATTTCTAGCAGGCAAGGGAGGGTTATGCAACTTTTGACTGAAGCACTCAAAATTCCTCCGGTGGCCCCTTCAATAAATAACGAACAGTCCCTAGATTGCTGCTGGGCTATATGTCTTGATTCATGTCTGTTAACAACTCATTGCCGTCAAAAGCGTAGCCTATCTCGCGGTAACATCCATTACAAACAAACATGCAATGTGAACATCTGGGATTGGGAAGAGCACTAAATGCTCTACTGAATAAGCACGAAGTCAAACCTTTAAATGACAAACACTCTTTAATAATCAAAAAATTAACCGCTAATGAAGTAAACTTGTGACCATCAAAAATCGTTTATCGCCTGTAACTCCGTGATAACAGGACATAACAGGAAGGCATTTGGCTGAGCAACGGAGGTTAATATGCTCTATATTTTGTCCAAATGATGTCTGTCTATCATCGTTGCACTCGGAGAAAACCAGAATGTTTAATTTGTCCTGCGTTTCTTCTACGGCTGCAAACAGGATTCACTCGCAGTTAACCAAATATTTCTTTATTAGGGCAGGGCAGGGCAGGCATATTTCTGGCAATTCAATTATTTCTAAACCAGTCTACTAAAGTCTGTAGTGAAGTCTGTGTAGGGTTTTCCAGGCTCCATTTCTTTTTACGAGACACCCTGCTCACTTGAGCCATCTACCGGTTGTTTGGGTTGTTTCAGCGTCTCACTGGGAAAATACAAATTAAAGTTGCGTGATACCGCGTGATCCCACGCGCGGACCGCGAGTGAAGCTGGCCAAGTCGAAGCACTGCCCACTGTATTTAAGAAATTTCAGTAGGCGTGTTCAATACTTTTTCCCTGTGCCATTCCACTTTTTTATTCATAACTTTACTTATGGACATTAATGTTTGGATTTTTTTTATATGTGTGGATTACCTAAGTTAATACTAATGTATGGTGAAAATTTTATGCAAGTAGCCTCACTGGAAGTATACTTACTGAAAAAAATGTTGACGTGTTCAATATTTATTTTCCCCGCTGTAATATATTTTTATTTAGTGATGAAAAATAACCTTTCTGCGTTCCATATCTGTGACACGAACTAATCTGACTTGACCCGAGTTTGCGTGTTAGCCTGTGTGTGCACTCATGATGATTCTCTACAATAACTTTTTACTACATTGCCATTAACAAAGTAAAGGCAAATAGGTGTTACTTTGTCTAACAAATTGCGATGCAATGTGAGCCTTGAATTGGATGCAATGCAGGAATTTGCTACAATCTCAAAACCGGATTATGAATATGCTTTGCCATAGTCATGATAGCATTAGATTATGAAAATGCACCACAACACACAAAAGCGTGGGGTAAGTCAAGCTATATGAAGTTATTATTTTGCTGTCACTTCGTCTATTTTATAACCCAGAAGGATGTACTTGGTATCAAATGATAGCTCTGTGTCTCCTCTTTCATCTGACATGCATGACATATCTATTCAATCACAGGTTCACAAGTAATTCAAATGAGAGTAATGGATGTGCAACGTTGGTTTTTGTACATGGCGTTATTATTTTGCAGTCACTTCGTCTGTTTCTATAACCCAGAAGGATCGATATACTTGATACCAATAGATAGCCCTGTGTCTCCTCTTTCATCTGATATGCTTGCCAAATCTATGCGATCACGGGTTCACAAGTAATTTGAACGAGAGTAATGGTGAACGCAGAGAAGTATAGACTGTAAAATGCAATTTGATTTAATTTCATGTTTTCTTTTATTTTCATACTTGATCGCACAGACAACAGTCTCGTTGGAAAGCCCCACTTCTGCTTTGTCACACAATAAAGGTTTCATCTTGCTGTGATGAACAGTTCTGGAGCAATGTAACAGAGAAGAAAGGGTGTGTTTTTTGACGCACTTTGCGTCCATCGGGTTCTAAGGGTTAAAATTAAATGGTGCTAAAATTAAAATAAAACCTAGATCAACAAATCATTCATTATGCCTAAACTAAGATTAATGTGATCCTTATTGGTGCAACCCAACCATAGACATTCAAACACATGCAAAAAACAGACATGCACACACAGCTGCAACAAACAGTCTGGATGCAAAACTAACTTTTAGGAAGCTTTTCCACCACAGAAATCCAGCACTAAAAAGACACACTTCTTCACTCCTTTCATACAATACACACACCCACAAACGTGGGTAGCAGCACAGGCTTGAGAAGACACAGCTCCACTGATACGCTTCCACACTTTCCTCTATTTGTCTTGGGGTCAGCGTCTCCATGAGCTCAGTGCATGATTGGACCCTACATAGAAAGGCATCATGGGATAGACGTTCATGTAGACAGTGAGACTCCAGTAGTCACACTCTGAGTAGATTGCTCAATGTATTACACATTTATCGTCACAAAAAGTGTGTGTGTGTGGATGCTGCTCTCTAAGGGACAGTGATGCAAGTGAACGATTCATTGGTGGTGTGTCATGATCTCACTAAAACAAACAGCTTCAAGAGTCAGGAGAGGTGTCTGCTCCAAATGCACGTACACACACACACACACACACACACACACACACACACACACACACACACACACACACACAGCTTTATCTGCTGTTGAGGGAGCGCTCTTTTTCTTGGTATTTACTGACTTACTCATGTAGAATGTGCAGCATTTGTGCCACAGTTCGCACACACACACACACACACACACACACACACACACACACACACACACACTCATAGAAACGTCTGTCTGCAGTCTAGGCCACTCTCTCCGGACATGGAAAAAAGGCATTGTTGGCGGTAATAAGCCTGAAGGTTACTGCATCTCACCAGCGACAAATCACATCTGATATGCGAGGACCAGCCATCCATCAAGTACTACCGCCAGTGTCTCACGAACACACACAAACACACACACACCCACACAGGAGAGATATGACCCTTTGATGCTGGAGGAGAGAGAGAGAGGTGGGGGGAAGGGAGGGGCACATGCTGTTACTACTGAACTGAATGATGCTGTGTGTGTGTGTGTGTGTGTGTGTGTGTGTGTGTGTGTGTGTGTGTGTGTGTGTGTGTGTGTGTGTGTGTTTTCGACGCTCTTCATTATGGCGACTGCTGATAATGGTGCGGCACGAGGGCTTCACGCCACAGCCCACTTCACATGGTGTGTGTAATTAACTCGACAATGTAACCTCCAG
>NC_055975.1:1333737-1346237 GCF_018492685.1 Alosa sapidissima
CAAAATTCCTCCGGTGGCCCCTTCAATAAATAACGAACAGTCCCTAGATTGCTGCTGGGCTATATGTCTTGATTCATGTCTGTTAACAACTCATTGCCGTCAAAAGCGTAGCCTATCTCGCGGTAACATCCATTACAAACAAACATGCAATGTGAACATCTGGGATTGGGAAGAGCACTAAATGCTCTACTGAATAAGCACGAAGTCAAACCTTTAAATGACAAACACTCTTTAATAATCAAAAAATTAACCGCTAATGAAGTAAACTTGTGACCATCAAAAATCGTTTATCGCCTGTAACTCCGTGATAACAGGACATAACAGGAAGGCATTTGGCTGAGCAACGGAGGTTAATATGCTCTATATTTTGTCCAAATGATGTCTGTCTATCATCGTTGCACTCGGAGAAAACCAGAATGTTTAATTTGTCCTGCGTTTCTTCTACGGCTGCAAACAGGATTCACTCGCAGTTAACCAAATATTTCTTTATTAGGGCAGGGCAGGGCAGGCATATTTCTGGCAATTCAATTATTTCTAAACCAGTCTACTAAAGTCTGTAGTGAAGTCTGTGTAGGGTTTTCCAGGCTCCATTTCTTTTTACGAGACACCCTGCTCACTTGAGCCATCTACCGGTTGTTTGGGTTGTTTCAGCGTCTCACTGGGAAAATACAAATTAAAGTTGCGTGATACCGCGTGATCCCACGCGCGGACCGCGAGTGAAGCTGGCCAAGTCGAAGCACTGCCCACTGTATTTAAGAAATTTCAGTAGGCGTGTTCAATACTTTTTCCCTGTGCCATTCCACTTTTTTATTCATAACTTTACTTATGGACATTAATGTTTGGATTTTTTTTATATGTGTGGATTACCTAAGTTAATACTAATGTATGGTGAAAATTTTATGCAAGTAGCCTCACTGGAAGTATACTTACTGAAAAAAATGTTGACGTGTTCAATATTTATTTTCCCCGCTGTAATATATTTTTATTTAGTGATGAAAAATAACCTTTCTGCGTTCCATATCTGTGACACGAACTAATCTGACTTGACCCGAGTTTGCGTGTTAGCCTGTGTGTGCACTCATGATGATTCTCTACAATAACTTTTTACTACATTGCCATTAACAAAGTAAAGGCAAATAGGTGTTACTTTGTCTAACAAATTGCGATGCAATGTGAACCTTGAATTGGATGCAATGCAGGAATTTGCTACAATCTCAAAACCGGATTATGAATATGCTTTGCCATAGTCATGATAGCATTAGATTATGAAAATGCACCACAACACACAAAAGCGTGGGGTAAGTCAAGCTATATGAAGTTATTATTTTGCTGTCACTTCGTCTATTTTATAACCCAGAAGGATGTACTTGGTATCAAATGATAGCTCTGTGTCTCCTCTTTCATCTGACATGCATGACATATCTATTCAATCACAGGTTCACAAGTAATTCAAATGAGAGTAATGGATGTGCAGCGTTGGTTTTTGTACATGGCGTTATTATTTTGCAGTCACTTCGTCTGTTTCTATAACCCAGAAGGATCGATATACTTGATACCAATAGATAGCCCTGTGTCTCCTCTTTCATCTGATATGCTTGCCAAATCTATGCGATCACGGGTTCACAAGTAATTTGAACGAGAGTAATGGTGAACGCAGAGAAGTATAGACTGTAAAATGCAATTTGATTTAATTTCATGTTTTCTTTTATTTTCATACTTGATCGCACAGACAACAGTCTCGTTGGAAAGCCCCACTTCTGCTTTGTCACACAATAAAGGTTTCATCTTGCTGTGATGAACAGTTCTGGAGCAATGTAACAGAGAAGAAAGGGTGTGTTTTTTGACGCACTTTGCGTCCATCGGGTTCTAAGGGTTAAAATTAAATGGTGCTAAAATTAAAATAAAACCTAGATCAACAAATCATTCATTATGCCTAAACTAAGATTAATGTGATCCTTATTGGTGCAACCCAACCATAGACATTCAAACACATGCAAAAAACAGACATGCACACACAGCTGCAACAAACAGTCTGGATGCAAAACTAACTTTTAGGAAGCTTTTCCACCACAGAAATCCAGCACTAAAAAGACACACTTCTTCACTCCTTTCATACAATACACACACCCACAAACGTGGGTAGCAGCACAGGCTTGAGAAGACACAGCTCCACTGATACGCTTCCACACTTTCCTCTATTTGTCTTGGGGTCAGCGTCTCCATGAGCTCAGTGCATGATTGGACCCTACATAGAAAGGCATCATGGGATAGACGTTCATGTAGACAGTGAGACTCCAGTAGTCACACTCTGAGTAGATTGCTCAATGTATTACACATTTATCGTCACAAAAAGTGTGTGTGTGTGGATTCTGCTCTCTAAGGGACAGTGATGCAAGTGAACGATTCATTGGTGGTGTGTCATGATCTCACTAAAACAAACAGCTTCAAGAGTCAGGAGAGGTGTCTGCTCCAAATGCACGTACACACACACACACACACACACACACACACACACACACACACACACACACACACACACACACACACACACACACACAGCTTTATCTGCTGTTGAGGGAGCGCTCTTTTTCTTGGTATTTACTGACTTACTCATGTAGAATGTGCAGCATTTGTGCCACAGTTCGCACACACACACACACACACACACACACACACACACACACACACACACACACACACACACACACTCATAGAAACGTCTGTCTGCAGTCTAGGCCACTCTCTCCGGACATGGAAAAAAGGCATTGTTGGCGGTAATAAGCCTGAAGGTTACTGCATCTCACCAGCGACAAATCACATCTGATATGCGAGGACCAGCCATCCATCAAGTACTACCGCCAGTGTCTCACGAACACACACAAACACACACACACCCACACAGGAGAGATATGACCCTTTGATGCTGGAGGAGAGAGAGAGAGGTGGGGGGAAGGGAGGGGCACATGCTGTTACTACTGAACTGAATGATGCTGTGTGTGTGTGTGTGTGTGTGTGTGTGTGTGTGTGTGTGTGTGTTTTCGACGCTCTTCATTATGGCGACTGCTGATAATGGTGCGGCACGAGGGCTTCACGCCACAGCCCACTTCACATGGTGTGTGTAATTAACTCGACAATGTAACCTCCAGTGCCAAGGTTGTTGCACCCCCCCCCCCCCCCCCCCCACACACACACACACACTTCTGTCTCAGCTCCCCCAGCTCTCCCTTGTCTCTCTTTATTTCACTGTACCTCTGTCTGTTCCTCTCTCAGTGTGCAGAGGAGTCATGTCAGATTAAGTCGTGGGGTGTCGTATGCACGGCCCATCATTGACTCTCATGTCTCAGGCCCATGAATTATTAACCTCTGTGGCACCAACGCTTGTTCTGGGCAGAACCTCAGAATGATTCCTCACACACACACACACACACACACACACACACACACACACACACACACACACACACACACACACACACACACACACACACACACACACACCATATGACCACACAAGTCCACATGTGCCCCCTCATAGTCTCACACACATGCATAATCTCTCAACCTTTCCCTCCGTATCAATTATTAAAGAGCAGAGGGAAACAGCTGGGCAGTCCGTCTGTAAAAAAAGAGCAATCTCATCTGGTCTAGGATCAGCTCTCTTTGCCTTCACAGTTAGCAGCAATATGTGTAGGATAGTATGAGACACATTTTCTGTCCAATTTGTTTCAATTTGTTCTGTCTTGATTCTTATTTATATATGCATCTAGCATGTCTTATCTAGCATGCACTACTCAGTAGAAACTGAATTTCATGCCGATGGACTGAATGTCAGCCAAATGTTAGCTCTGACTGTTTGTAGATCAGTAGTACTGAAGTGTATATATATATATATATATATATATATATATATATATATATATATATATAAAGAAACAAACAAACAAAAAACAAACCAAAACATGAAAACATTTCTCATAACAGAGCAAATAAAATCTATCCTAAATCCTTCCCACTGAAATCACCTTAAGTCCAGCTGACATACAAACAATACACCTGTAATTAAAAATAGTCCAATAAATAATTGAATGTGTCCTGCTTCCTGCCTCATAATGTAAACAGGTTAGATGTTAATAAGGGCTGTGATATAGACCTTAATGTGCATACAACTCCCAAGAGTACCGGGAGCAGACCTGAAGTAGATTCCTATCCCAGAATAAATATGGTGTGTGTGTGTGTGTGTGTGTGTGTGTGTGTGTGTGTGTGTGTGTTGGTCATAAGCCATTACAGGACCAGAGCCCAAAGGGGACACTTAAGTCCTCTGTCTCCAGCTCAGCTCTCCTCCTGGACTGAGGTCGGCTCTGAAGCACGTGGTCTGGCCTTGATCACACACACACACACACACACACACACACACACACACCAACATGCCAGTGTGAGATTCCCATGCCAGCTCAGGTTGGTATGTGAGAAGAAGAGTGCTACTCATCCCTACAGAGGTTTTATTCTCTCTCTCTCTCTCTCTCTCTCTCTCTCTCTCTCTCTCTCTCTCTCTCTCTTTCCGTATGTGTATGTGTGTGTGTGTGTGTGTCAGTATCTGTATTAGTGTGTATGTGGACACCCCTGCCTGATGGTGCATGTGTGTTCTCCCCACAGCCCTGCTATTCTGGGCACTGAAAGGTCGGTCGGCTCCGAGCTGGGGGGGGGGGGGGGGGGCGGCATTCCAGCTGATCCAAGCCCAGCAGGCCTCACCACCTCTGGGCCGAGTGTCAGAACGAGAGGCTAGGCTCTGATCTGCGTGCTAGTGACACAGGCCTAAGGTGTATATTTACAGGGCATACAAGTAAGCTGGTCCCTGTCTGTGGACACAAAAACCTTGCTTTGTTTAAAATAGTCTGGGCCTGAAGGGGGATATGCTAGAAATGTAAATGTGAGACATATGCACACACACACAACAAACAAATTTACACAGACATACAAATACACTGATACAAACATACAACATCCATAAAAGCACACATACACATGACAAGGAATAAACCAAAATCACCACATCCTAATCAGACAGACAGACAAACAAACACACACATACTTTCTGTGGGAAAGTGCAGTGAGTTGAGTCAAACAGTCACACCAGGGGATCGCTTTGAGAGCAACAGCACTACCTCATGTGCATGTCAGACATGGCTCAAGAAATACCAATATTATCTCACTGTGTGTGGGGACATGTGTGTTTGAGGTGAACGTCTATATGAGTATGTGAGTGTGTGAGTGTGTGTGCGTGCTTATATAGAAGTGTGTATCTGGGGCCTGAATTTTATGCAGCATTCATTGGCCCAGCACGCTCACATTTGCCCCCCAGCTTTCCTTTCATACACCAGACACAGGATGTGCTCCAGGAGAGAGGACACACACACACACACACACACTTACATACACGTATACACACAGAAACAAATACAAAGACATGAGATACCCACAGGATGAAGAGAAAGTGTGTGTGTGTGTGTGTGTGTACATTGCAGTTGCGTGGTGGATGGGGGTGGTAATACCCTGCATAACTCTTTCGCTCTCTCTCTCGCTCACACACACACATACACACACAAACACACGCATTCCATTCATAGCCTAGCATATGGAGCAACAGGGGTCCATTCCAGCCATCTGCCAAAAGTGATAACCACACACACACATAACGGGACTCATAAACATGGGAGGTACAGGAAACAGGTTAGTGAGCTCATATGTGCCACTCCCTCTCTTCCACACACACACACACACACACACACACACACACACACACACACACACACACATACACATACACACACACACACACACAAAGCTCAGTTTCATCCACCAAACATTCAAATACACACAGGATTTCAAAGACTCTGATGTGACTTGCTTATTCTGCAATAGTTCAATCATAATGAAGGAGTGGTAGTTTAATTCTATGGCAGTTGGTGTGTGTGTGTGTGTATGTGTGTGTGTGTGTGTGTGCCGGATATTGAGGTGGGTATATACACATAGCAATGCACTCACAATCCATACACACACACGCATGCACACACCAGCTGTTGAAAGGCAAGTCTGGGAATGTTAAACACCACCACCATTGAGCATGAGGCAATGTCCCTGCTGTGCATTATTAACACACATAGATGCTATGATTTCACATCAGACAAAACATATGCACACAAAAACAAATTTTAAAAGCACATCATACAACATCCTGCACAGATGGCTAGAGGAAAAGACAATACACACCTATTCATTCAAAAACATACCACCAAAGCAGAACTGCACGCACTACTACATGTAGGTTATAAGCCTGATCAAACCAGTTTAGTGTACACACACACACACACACACACACACACACACACACACACACACACACACACAAATGCACACAAACACACACTGGAGTTCCGCTGAAGTAGGCCATTAGAAAAGTAAAACAGAAAACAACAACAAAAGAAGAACTAAGAGAAAAAGCCAGAGGAGTAGAACTATCAAACACTCCAGGAGAAATCCACATGGAAGAGAGAAAGGGATCAGAATATGATGAAACGGTGTCACCTGAGCAGAGGGATGAAAGCAGACAAGGAGATGCAGAACTGTGCGTGTGTGTGTGCGTGTGTGTGTGTGTGTGTGTGTGTCTGTGTGTGTGTGTGTGTGTGTGTGTGTGTGTGGTTGTGTGGTCCCATCTGAGGTGCACTCCACTCATCTTTGTACACAAATCCTCCATGGTAACCACCATTATCATGACTCTGCTCCCCCACTCCCCAATGGAGAAAGAGGAACAGTTGAAAGGAAGAGGGACGTGTGTGTGTTTTCTGTGACTTTTGTTCATTACAGTGCTAAAGAGAATGGCTGAGTGAGGAGTGATTGTGTGCGTGGCAGTGTTGCGGTAATCCTGTGTGAAGGATGCGTTTCATCTCTGCGTGACAGTGAAGATGAACGGAGTATGGAGAACAGAGGTTTTAGGGAAATGTCACCATTCAGAGCAGTCTCTTTCTCAACAGGCTTCGGAGATAACAGTGTCACACACACACACACACACACACACACACAAACATACAGTATCTGTACATAGACCCTGACAAACGATTGTATACAACAAGAGAGCGGCCACACACGCACACACACACACACACACACACACACACACACACACACACACAGATATCAGTTAACTCCAGGGACAATTGTGGAAATCCATTGTTCCTGTGGCTTACTCATGTTCAAAGTAAGTCAGACACACTGATAAGGTTACAGAGGGAATGTGGTCCGCAGGCGAGCAGAAATACTGCAAATCACACACAATTCCCCCTAATTCATCAATTAGAGGAGGACTTAATCTCGTTGAGAACTGAATTAATTAGGAGCTCTAATAACTCATCCAATTAAGTGGCACAGTGCTCATTGGATTAAGGGAAACACTGTGATATTATGCCGAGAAAGAGCACTGAATCCGCCAGCCGTGTGTGTGTGGTGATGTGGCTGCCGTGAACTTTGAACTTTGGAGTAGAGCTCTGTAGGTATTCACAGACAGGTGAGAAGCTGTGAAGGTTCACAGTGGGCTAATGTTACAGCACAGTAGCACTTCCTGCACCATGTATACACATGTCTTTCCTATAAACATACACACAAACACATACACACGCATACATACGCACGCAGCATGCACACACACACACACAGTCAGTGCAATGCAAACAGAGTCACAGATCCACTCCAGAGAGAAAGGAGCAGAGGAGGCAGCATGAGACAGCAGGAGAGAAAGAGAGAGCACAAGCAAGAGGATCACAGACATGAGAAAGAGAGATTTCATTTGCTTGTTGTTGTTCATTGCATTCGCTTCATTTATTTCATGGAATGTTATCTGTGAATAGATATTTTTTTTACAATTATTATTACAATTGCTACTTAAATTACATAATATTAGCACTTTGGCAATATTGTGTCTTCAGTCATGCCAATACATTGCATTTGATTTAGGAGAGAGATGGAGGCGAAGAGAGAGATGAATCATGTCTACACACCGTCATATAGAGTTGAAGGAGAGAGAAAGAGAAAACAGAAACTCAGTGACAGGAGAAAACACAGAGAATGTGTGTGTATTTGTTAGGCTACACAGAGAATGACAGCCAGTGACTGTGTGCTTAGTAGATCAGCAGAGACAGAAGACGCAGAGGAGCAGACAGGCAACAGGAAGAGATAGGTAGACTAGGGGAGAGAGAGTGACACACAGAGAAAGAGAGAGAGGAGAAAGAGAGACAGAGACAGTCAGAGCAAAACAGAGAAAGGTAGAATGCTATCTAAAGAGGGAATGAGAGACAGAGTGTGAGTGTGTGTATGTGTGTGTGTGTGTGTGTGTGTGTGTGTGTGTATGTGTGTATGTGTGTGTGTGTGTGTGTGTGTGTGTGTGTGTGTGTGTGTGTGTGTGTGTGCAGGCCGCCTGAGTAGCTGAGATTATGCATGAGCTCGTTGCCTTATCAGGTGACCTTTAAATTGGAGGCGCCGCGTGGCTGGCCACCCAGGAGCCGGCGCTGTGCTCTGATTGGCTAGCGTCGGCAGCCCTGCTGACAATGGGAATGAGTGGAGGCAGCAGGCCTATCCAGAGGGGAAATTCGATTAAAATATATAAATATATTTCTCCATTTCTAGTGTCTTTCTTAAACACAGGAGAGGAGAGGAAAGTCATTATGTGCTGTGAAGCATGCTGAGCAGTGGGCCCCACAGCCACCGCCACCATTACCTGAGCTATCTCTCTCTCCTCAGCTCCCTTACTCTCTCTCTCTCTCTCTCTCTCTCTCTCTCTCTCTCTCTCTCTCTCTCACCCTCACTTTCTCTCTCACTCACTCTCTCTCTCTTACACTCACTATCTCTATCCCTTTCCTGTCACCCTCCTCTCTCTCACACTCTTTCTCTCTCGCTCTTTCTCTCTCACTCATTTCCTATTCCTCTCTTTCTCTTCTTCCCAAATCCCTCGCTCCGCTATATCTCTAAGGAGATGGCTGTGTTGTGTTGCCAGCTGAGAGGATGGCAGTGCTGGACTTTCTGATGCATATCTCACCGCCATGGGAAGACATGGGGAGGGGGAGGAGGAGGAGGGGCAGACAGACAGACAGGAAACCCCACCTGCTGAGGACAAGATGGGATGTCTGGAGGATGGACAGGATGTGAGTGTGTGTGTGTGTGTGTGTGTGTGTGTGTGTGTGTGTGTGTGTGTGCGCGCGCGCGCTCATGTATGTATTTCAGCATGTGTGCAACTGTGCAAGACTGGGCCAGTCCATCGCTAATTCCGGAGTATGGACACACACACACACACACACACACACACACACACACACACACACACACACACACACACACAGACCAGCTGCTGGAGACGGTCATTAGATAAAACAAATGTTTATGAAGGAGCTCTCCCAGGAGTCTGATCGCACAGAAGATATGTCACTGATACAGAGCAGCAGGAGGAAGAAGAGTAGAGCGCACACACACACACACACACACACAAGAAATAGCAGCAGCATATGGTAAAGCACAAAATCACTCACACATGCACAAAAACACCTGATCAAGATGAGCGGACACAAGAGACAGTCCCCTCCCCCCACCCCCTACACAGACAGGGGGAGAGAACTACAGACTGAAAGGACAGGAAACAAACAGTCTAGAAATCAGCTCGACCCATCCACTAGCTTATTTTGTGTGCAATGAATGAGGAATTCTGTGCCCACACACAGATAAATACACATAGAAAGTTTTGTATGTCACTGAGGGACTGGGATGCAAGCAAGGCCAGTGCTTAACTGTCCCATCTAAGAGCAGAGTCTACAACAGGTTTGACTGCCCTGCTCCAGCTCCAATGGCGGTGGTCTGTCCACCACCCCCAGCTGACTCAGACACGGCTCTTGTTTGCGTGCCTGCCCTACCCCCACCTCCCAGCCTCCCCAGCTCTGCATCCCGGTGACACCCAACGACCTAAGCCACCATCACCTCACGCCCTGCCCCCGCCTGACGCCTCCTTGCCTGCCTGTCTCACCCCTGTCCCTAAGAAGCCACACCCTAGTGAGCTTAACCCTTAGAACCCGATTGACGCAAAGTGCGTCAAAAAACACACCCTTTCTTCCTTGTTACATTGCTCCGCGACTGTTCATCGCAACGAGATAAAACCTTTATTGCATGACAGAGAAGAAGTGGGGCTTTCCAAAGAGACTACGCAAGTACGATCTACGTATGTACGATCAAGTATGAAAATTAAAAAAAATCATGAAATTAAATCAAATTGCATCATATTTACAGTCTATACTTCTCTGCATTCACCTGCGCACCCATTACTCTCGTTTGAATTACTCGCGAATCCGTGATCGCATATATATGGCAAGCATATCAGATGAAAGAGGAGAAACAGGGCTATCCATTGGTACCATGGACCATCGATCTTTCTGGCTTATAAAAACAGACGAAGTGACTGCAAAATATTAACGTCATGTACACAAACCAACGCCGCACACCCATTACTCTCGGAGTAATTACTCGCGGACCCGTGATCGGATATATATGCCACGTATGTTAGATGAAAGAGGAGACACAGAGCTATCATTTGATACTAAATACATCCTTCTGGGTTATAAAACAGACGAAGTGACAGCAAAATAATAACTTCATATAGCTGGACTTACCCCACGTTTTTGTGGCAAAGCATGTTTATAATCCAACGCTATCGTGTGTTTCTCTATGGCAAAACATGTTCATAATCCGGTTTTGAGATCCTAGCAAATTCCTGCATGGCATCCAATTCAAGGCTCACATTGCATCCCAATTTGTTCAACAAAGAAACACCTTTTTTGCCTTTACTTTGTTCATGGCAATGCAGTAAAAAGTTGAGAATCATCATGTGTGCATACACCATAGTCACACATGCTAACAGGCAAACTTGGGTCAAGTCAGGTCAGATCAGTTCGTGTCACAGATATGGAGTGCAGAATGGTCATTTTTCATCGCTAAATAAAAAATGGCATTTATTTCTGTAAATCACACACCACATATTTCTGTAAATTGCTCAGCCCCAGAGTATCCCTCCAACATGGCAATTATATTGCCCGTTTCAGGACAGTCTGCCCTACACACACATGAAATGCATGTAGAGCTATGAGCTTGCTGTGGTGAGATACAGGTCAAAATATAAGAATTTTTATAATATGATTTTTATATTTGAATTCTTTAAAAATAAAAATAAAATCAATGCTAGTACTAATACATGAAATTATGTCAGATCTGGATAGCCTAGACTCTGCTGAAAAAAACAATATATAATATGTGTGTGTGGCACTTAAATCCTTATGAATAAAGGTAGTGAAAATGCCATAAAAACAGCTTAGGGTTCTAAGGGTTAATGACTACAGACCTGTCGCTCTTACATCACATGTGATGAAAACAATGGAGCGACTGGTCTTAGGTATGCTCAGACCCCAGGTATGCACTAGACCCGTTACAGCTTGCATACCAGGAGAAAGTGGGCGTCAATTATCAGGACACATTCTCACCTAGACAAGGGGAAAAGTGCTGTGAGAATCAAGTTCTTTGATTTCTCAAGTGCTTTTAACACCATCCAACCCCTCAGACTGGGAGACAAGCTCTTGCAGATGGGTGTGGACGCTCACCTGGTAACCTGGATTACAGATTACCTGACCGAGCGACCACAGTTCGTCAGACTGAAGAACTGTCTCTCTGACACTGTGATCAGCAGCACCGGAGCGCCACAGGGAACTGTGCGCTCTCCAGTCCTGTTCACCCTGTACACATCTGACTTCTGCTACAACACCGGGTCATGCCACATGCAAAAGTTTTCTGACGATACTGCAATTGTGGGGTGTATCAGGAACGGGCAGGAGGAGGAGTACAGGAGCCTGGTGGAGGACTTTGTGCAATGGTGCAAACTCAATCATCTTCAACTCAACACTTCAAAGACCAAGGAGATGGTGGTGGATTTCCGCAGGTCTAAGCCCACTCTGCTACCAGTCCCCATTGATGGGATCAATGTGGAGGTGGTAAGCACCTACAAGTATCTGGGTCTCCACCTGGACAATAAACTGGACTGGTCAGCCAACACTGATGCACTCTACAAGAAAGGGCAGAGCAGGCTGTACTTCCTAAGGAGGCTGCAGTCCTTCAATGTGTGCAGCAAGCTCCTCAGGATGTTCTACCAGTCTGTTGTTGCCAGCGTCCTCTTCTATAATTGACAGGCTGGTAAGGAAAGCTGGCTTTGTAGTGGGAGCTGAACTAGAGTGCATCACTTCAATATTTGACAAAAGGACCCTGAACAAACTGATCTTGGACAATGAGTGTCACCCACTCCACAGCACTATTGTTAAGCAGAAGAGCCTGATCAGCTGGAGACTTCGCTCACTGCCTTGCACAACAGACAGACTGAGGAAGTCATTTGTCCCCAGGGCCATTGAACTGTTCAATGCTTTACTTAAGGG
>NC_055975.1:1351237-1376237 GCF_018492685.1 Alosa sapidissima
GAATGACATCTGTGTTAACTGTTTTGCAAAAGGGTGTGAGAAATGTGTGAACCCAATGAAAATGTGTGAACACATTCGCAAGAGATGACTTCTGCTGTGCAAAGAAAGTAGTAATGAAGACCAAGTGGGTTCTAGTTTACTTAAGCAGGTAAAAGCAATCGAGAAAAACTGTAATTTCACCCGTAATTTCACTGTTTTGATTTGTGTAGTTGCGTTACCCCCAACACTGACAATTACGCAGACAGCAAATTAAGATATTTTTTTCATTTTGTGGAGCCGGCACCGGTAGGCTATCAAAGCAGATTTCGATTTTCGTTACCACCGTGTAGTCAAGCCTTAAGCCATACCCAAGTAGCCTTAATCGAGGTAATGTTTAATTATGCATGATTTATTTTGTTATTGAATTCGTAGGCTGGGATTCCTCTCGGCAACAATTATGTTTAACGTTAGCCTCCTGCTTTTTCAGAAGGGGCGGCAGACAGGCTACTGACAGAGCGATGTACAGTGGCAGAGCGACGCACAGTGGCTGAAAGTGGTACTAAAGTTTCACGCAGCTTCACGCCGCGTAATGCGCGACTGAAGTGGCCATTTGAAAGCAACGCCCACTGTAGCTTACCCCTGACTCAAAGCTGACGAAATTTATCAAAATCAATGTATAAATCTTGGTTAATAGACGGGAAATAATGGTACTTTTTCTATATCACAAATCTAAAACAAAATTATTGATCAAGTGACCATGTTTAGAAAAATAAATGTTTGAAAAAATAAATTAGTTCAAAATCCATTTATAATGGCTTTGGCCACCTATTATCAAATGACTTCCAAACTAATTTTTTGAAGTGGCAATGCTATAACAGTATGACCTAACAGTGTAAAAAAAGTAGATATAAATTGTACATACGTAAGTAAATGGCGAGGATCATTATTTATTTATTTTTCTCTCGATCTCGACTCTATCTCTCTCATCTTGGACTCTTGTCTTGGACTCCAACGTCTTTTGACTCGGTCTTGACTTGTCTTCAAGTAGTCTTGAGTACAGCCCCCCACCCCCAACACATACACACAGATACAGGTATTTTGCCGATTAACCCAGGCACTGACACAGACTATAACAGTGAACAAATCAGCTTGGAAACATAGCTACCATAGTTTACTGTATAAAGCTGCCGCAAACCATTTGACTAATCCAGTCACACAAACCAGCTTGCAAACACAACTACTCTAGCACATACTAGTACCTATTCACCAGTTCAGTGGCACAGGTTCATGTAAGCTCCTGTTAAGCCTATTTTATGCTTCGAGGCGACGCAGACCGCAAGGACTGTGATTGGTCAACTTGTCCTATGTGTTGATAGTCGGTGTTTCAAGCAGCCTACTGTGGTGGGGAGTTAGCAACATGCTAGTTCACTGACATAAGCTTTGCAAATAAACTCAGACATATTTTGGTTACAATGATGGGGTTATCCGTTTGTAAAGTGTCTATATGTCAATAACGTTTTGAAATTAAGCACTTCGCCAGCAAGAAATACTTTGTGGGCAGTTGTGCTAAAGTTCGCTTGCTACCATAACTTAAACTAGCTGGCAGACACCTCGCAAATAACCTCAGACTTATTTGCTGGTTACAGTAACTAGGTCAATGGATTTTACTGGATACTTTGTACAAAAGCTAAGCAAGAAAAGGCCAAACAAATAAGATTAATATTTTGGCACAACAGTCTATGGGGTTTGCCATTCTGAGTACCATTTCGGTCATACAGTCTATTGTTTCGGTGGTGAGCAACACAGACACAGGTGACGTTGAAATGCACCACGATGCAAAGCAACCCAACGCAGAACCATAACAGGGTCACAACGCTGTAGGAGTGGCGGCGTAGCTACGCTGTGGAGTTGACGCAGAAGCATGTTGAGCCCATTACTGTCAGCGCCACACTACCGTTCTAGCTTCAGCATCAGGTGGCAGATCTGTGGCTCAGTGTGAGCTTCTCACCTCCCACACAGCCTGCACACAGATGCTATTTCAGGGAGCCACTCAAAGGCAGGAGAGGGCCCCACAGCGCAAGCGTGTGTGCGGACAGGCATGTATGTGTGTGTGTGTGTGTGTGTGTGTGTGTGTGTGTGTGTGTGTGTGTGTGTGTGTGTGTTGAAAGTGTTGTGAATCAGCCTCATTTCTGTAAATGTACACTGCGTACTTCTTATGGTCATCTGTGATTTGTGTACCCATGTGTACCCTGTGTGTATCTCTGGTCTGTATGCAAGCATCCTTTGTTTATCCTTGAATTCAATGAAAGCTTGTCTAGAGGCCTTTGCCTATCACCAGGTGTGAAATGTTAATGTTTGTAGATTGTTTGTAGACGTCTGTGTCCAGGCCTCTGAGGAACTTTCCAGGAAAGGGGGTAGTTTTAATCAAAAGACAATAGAAGCTGACCAGACCTGATGAAGGCCTAATCCTCATCCTCCCTTTCTATTGCATATTCAAACTGGGTTGGACCTAGAGGTCACTCCTTCTTTTGTTTGTAACATAAAGTTAGTAGACTGTTTCTGTATAGTCAGAGCAGTCAGAGAATACTGAGAATCTGGTGAAATCCAGGATGGGGTGAAACAAACATGTACTTCTCTCCCTTGAGGGCCACTGGCCCCTCATTGAAAAGAATAAAGCCTGGATCCTGATCTTGCATCGTCCTGATTGAGTCTTAAGAGAAATATGGTAGTAAAAATATACTATCAGTGTGTGTGTGTGTGTGTGTGTGTGTGAGTGTGTGTGTGTGCTTTGGTGGTATGTTTTTGAATGAATAGGTGTGTATTGTCTTTTTCTCTAGCCATCTGTGCAGGATGTTGTATGTTTGTGGATGTATGCATATTTTTGTTAGTCTCTGCCATGTCAGGAGTCAACCTCTAATCACAATTAGATCAGTACAGTGCATGGCTTCCAAATAGCCAAAGAGAGTCTCCCCTTAACACTCTAACAGAAAAAATAACATGGATAACAACCAAGGCAGCGGAACTCGTCGCGGCGGACATCCACTTTGATAGCAGACTAGAGAAAGACAGGAGGAAAAGGTACAGTAGGTCAGAGACAGAGAGAGTAAAAGAGGAAAAGAAAGAGACAGAGTGGCACAATACACTTCTTCCAGTGTGGACGAGACGCCTACCGGGAAATCAGAATTTGATCAGAAGATTTGCATAGAACACGCTATACTAATAAAGCATGCTTTCTTTCCCTGCTCTCTCTCTCTGAAAAAAGGACTAAACTAAACAAAACAAAAAAATATGGCTACCAATAATATAGCAACAGAATTAAGAAGACAAAAGATTCAAGAGGGATATTGATTGGGAGGGTGAAGACTTGTGTTCCCTGCTGCTAGAGCTAGCATTTAAGTCCCATCCCCATCACTCTGGCAGATTAATGCAACGTCACTGTTGCCGCGCTGACAAATCTTTTCTTTTTTGTCTCACAAAGGCCTGACGTACACCTGATGGGACTATCTGATGCTATTGGATGCCAGTCACACAGCGCAAGGCAGCCGGTGTCCGAGTTGGACTTGTGAGGATGGCAAGGTCAGCTCTCCTAAGAGACACCTGCTATGTGCGTGTGTGTAGCAGCGATGAGGTGCCCATAAAAGGCCTATAAGGTCATAGCTTGGCCACAATTACGGTAAACAAGGTATGTGTGTAAGGCACGTTTGACTGTACATGAGTGTGTGTACTATATAGTGTACAGGGCTGGGTTGAGTGTCGAAGGTTGGGTGACAATAGAGCTGTCCTGCCCACCGCTGATTCCGGAAGTAAGAATTTAATAAAAATGTCTCCATTGACAACTGGAGTATAAGCAATAAAATCTTAACCGCCCATGGTAGACTTAAAACCAGCTATGACATAAGCAATTGTATATGCTCATATAGACAGCAAAAATTCACAGGGGATCTATCTTGTTTTGAGAAAAATGTGTTTTGTTCGCGATTTCACATTAAAGCACTACACTACACAAAATCTTAATGTGTAAAAGCAGAGCCTTTGATTGGTAGAGATCACCGTTGCCATGGAAATGTTTATCCCTCAACTCCCGCCTGGCTTGATCCTTGCTGAACAAGATGGATGTGTGACCATCTGATGAAAATCACCTTGAAAGTTGAATTCACTCAATGGAAACGGTAGGAAGTTAGTCATCTGGTTGTCTTGCATTCAAAAGTAAGCATGTTCTTGTACCTTTGGTGGAATGTGAGGTCCACTTGTTTTTTATACAGTGCAAGATATACAGTTCTATTTTTTTTTCATCAGCCTGGGCTGATGTTTTTGCAGGTGTTGTTGAGGTTCATGTTTTATAGATGTTAATGTATGTGCATGTATGGTATGATGGTGCATGTATGGTATAGCTATATTCACTGTTTTGATTTGTAATTGCAGATCATGTTCTTGTGTGATGTATAATTGTGGTTCATGTTTATGTTTAAAGGATATGTGTGTGTGTGTGTGTGTGTGTGTGTGTGCATGATGGACCATGTGCAGTACTCACTCTGCATGTTCTTAAAGAGATGTTGAGGACGAGCAAGATCTGCCTGTGTGTGTGTGTGTGTGTGTGTGTGTGTGTGTGTGTGTGTGTGTGTGTGTGTGTGTGTGTATGTGTGTGTCTGTGTACAGTATGTGTATGATGGACCATGTGCAGTACTCACTCTCTTTATGTTCTTGAAGATGTTGAGGACGAGCAGGATCTGCCTGTGTGTGTGTGTGTGTGTGTGTGTGTGTGTGTGTGTGTGTGCACACGTGCTGTACTTACTGTTCATGTTCTTAAAGATGTTGAGGATGGGTAGGATCTGCCTGTAGTATGGCACCAGCGCCTCCCCCACCATGTCTCCCGACACCACCAGGTGCTGCAGCACTTTCAGCGTGGTGCAGATCACCTGACGGTTCCGTGTGTTCAGCGCATCTGCAGGGGCACAGGGGGCAGGGGTGAAAGGTTAGAGGGCAAACAATAATTGGTGACTCAGGTGTTGACCTGGCCCTGATGTGATGAGGTGCATTCAAAAGAGCAGAGAAAGGCTGGTTTCACCACCAAAATGTTTCAATTCTCAAAGAAGCTCAGAGAGAAGCTCTGTTCGACAAACACTAGCACAATACTAGCAGTTCTGGTCCAGAGTTGACTGCTTTCTATGGCAAAATGGCTGCTCCTCTCCAGTGAGTCATTAAAACACCCTTACACATACACACACACACACACACACACACACACACACACACACACACACACACACACACACATACACACACACACACACACACACACACACACACACACACACACACACACACTGAGAGAGAATATGCCTGATTGGGAATAAGCCATTCAGTCCCTCCATCCTGGAGCACTTAGGCCTGAGTGATAAGAATAATCCCTTATATATTAAAGCAAATCAGGGCTGAGGCATGCACGAGCACACACAATCACCCAGCCTCTACGACATCCATCCCCATCCATCCACCCTATACACTCTCCCACACCACACATACACGCACACACATCCATAACCACATGCGCATACACACACACACACACACACACACACACACACACACACACACACACACACACACACACACACACACACCGACTCGCCCAAGTCATGCCTTACCTTCCACCCTAAATCAATGGTGGAGCCGGGCTCTGACTCTAAATGGCTGGCTGCAATCAGAGAGTTGAGGTGCAGCGAGGGAGAAGAGACTAAGTAAGAGCCAATCAGAAGGCAATTTGGCCGACAGCTGCACTTTACTCTGGCTCCCGCTGATCGGGGAAGAAAAGGGAAGGAGAGAGAGAGGAAGAAAGAGAGAGAGAAATGATGCAGGCTCTAAAAGTAAAGGAAGAAATACAAATGTCTTGGAAGAGTGAGACAGAAAGATAGAGTACGGTGTGTGTGTGTGTGTGTGTGTGAGAGAGAGTGTGTGTGACAGTATTTGTGTGAGTGCAATACTGCACTGTGTGTGTGTGTGAGTGCGTGCATGCATGAGAGGGGTGGGGATGGAGCAGTTATGGGTGCTTTAATATTTCCTGTGCATTCAGCTCCATGAAAATGTCTCCATATGCATGGTTGGGAAACTATTTCCCCCCCAACATATGCTCATCACCAATATTACTGATATACTATCTCTGTGCAGTAATAAAGAATCATGTATCACATCTATGGGGTTGTCTCCAACACACACACACACACACACACAGCAAGCCATCTGAAAGGGGGCATCTGACAGACATGGTGGTGCTATGGTAGATGGCATGACATCACCCACAGCCTTGTACTTACAGTCACTATTCAGCTGTAGCACAGATATCAGTCTAACCACACCAGGCCATTCCACTACACATCCAACAAGAATGGTGACATGCTGCACAGTGGTAAACATTTGCACAGCACAGGCATCAAACACAACACATACATACTGAGCACCAACTCTCTCACACATACACTGACTGTGCAAAGAGGGGTCACAGTGCTCTCAACAAACTCTCCTTTTGAGCCATTCTCTCGTGTGTCCAAGAGTCATCTGGGTGTTGCGCCCCAAACCAAGACCATGTGGGTGCAGTAGTTTCAGTTAGAAGTACTACAGTCAGATCAGAATGAACTCACATACTGATCTCCATCATCAGTGCAAGACTGCCCTTTTCACAACTTTCTTTTTTTAATTAATTAAGTCTACTTAATTAAATCGGCTGTATTTGGTGTGCGAGTTATCCTGATCTGACTCTCTTGTTTGTCTACACACACACACACACACACACTCACACTTACACACACACACACACACACACACACTCACACACACACACACACACACACACATTCATTACTCCAGCACCAGAACACTCACTGGCCTCGCTGGGCCCTTCAAACAGTGGTGGTCCTTAGAGGGGGCACCCTGCCGGCGACTGGCGCAGGTGCTTAAACACATACATCACAAACAATGGAATTCTAATTAGCGCAAACAGCAAACTATTTTCCCGAGGTGTGACATTTGGGACAGCGGGGGAGCACTCAATTATTCATCCTTCACCTGCTGGTGTGCGGGAGGGGAGCAGCCACCCCCCAACGAGCCAGCCCCCGTCATCAGCGCTGGGGGTGGGGGCTGTTAGGGCGAGTAGGAGTGTTCAGGTGTATTTGCGTCAGAACCACTTAGGATGTTGCAGATTATTTATTCAAAGGCCTGACATTTGACAGATTCTTTCGCAATTGCATTTGTTAAACTGCAGGTACAGTATAAATATCAGTCCGAAAGTGGCACAAAGAAAACAAGGAGCGCTCCCTATCCACCCACCCACACCTCCCCCATTCCTCTCTTCCATCTACTCTGCTGCAAGTCTACCTAAGCCCTCGATCTCAGTTTCTCTCTAATGAAAGTTTCATTTTCAGCGTCGGGAACAAATGTTAGGGCCTGATGAAGACAGGGGCAGAATCTGCTTCAAATAAACCAAGAGCTGACAGAGCTGCAAGGAAAAGAAAGGGGGATAAGAGAAGAGGAGAAAGAAGAGAGGTCAGAAGAGTCAAGCCAAGGAAAAGAGAGCCAAGGAGAAAAGAGCAAAGATATTGCTGTACCACTGACAAGGCAAACCAGACTGAGAAGCTTGTAGCATACTAGACCGAGAAGCTTGTAGCATACCAGACTGAGAAACTTGTAGCATGATAGATTTTTTATTCCAATAAAAGTTATTTAGTGTTTCATATCATTCATAAACTGTGTATTTATAGTTGAGTGAGTTCTACTCACTCTTCTCCATATAGCAGACATCTCCTCCTGAGATTTGCCATTTGATACTGCTTTAATGTCGACTGCAGCATGTTCATGCACCTCCTCAGTGGAGTTTTTGCGTATGTGTGTGTGTGTGTGTGTGTGTGTGTGTGTGTGTGTGTGTGTGTGTGCGCGCATTTTGAGGGATGGTGGCTGGTTGGTTCATTGTGTGATAATGTTAGAGCCCTCTGCATGGGGTTGGAGGCTATCTGAGCGAGCCTGCCGCCCTATGTGGGGCCCTAGGTGGTGGATTGTGTTATTTTTGCCAGGTCACCTGGAGTCGTCGTCAATATTCATGCGGTCCGATAACCCGGCACCACCTCGGAGCATGTGCCGCTGATAAGCACCCGGAACCAGGATGAAATTAACGTCAGAAACTTTTCTGCCTTTCATATCACAACGGACTTGCTCTCTCTTTTTCTCTTCCTTTTTTTAATTCCTTCCCCTGCGCCGTCTCTCCTCCCCTCACCTCTCGGCGGCATTCAAATGTAATTAATCGGCAACAAGGACATGGACCACAGGCTTTGGCCGCCTTTTTATTTTCCTTCTTTTTCTAATAAAGCGGAGGCCATTTAAAATTCCATTACCACAGCTAGGTGTGGGCTTTCATAACGAGCCAATCATCTGTGACGGCTCGCCGTGCAAGGCAAATGACATGAGGTGGCATTGGAAGTTTAAGTGATAGCTATTACATCAGACTGTGTGTGTGTGTGTGTGTGTGTGTGTGTGTGTGTGTGTGTTGGGGACAACACCATGTATGTGATACATGATTCTTTATTACCGTACAAATATATTAGTAGATTACATTTATGATTTGTCAATCAATAGATGATGAGCATATGTTGGGGGGAAATAATTTACCAATCGGGGGAATGTACATTGATCCGCTCTGCTTCAAGGTGTTGTAACACAGCTAAACGCATGGTTGGTCTGCAATCAGACTCTCTAAGATGAAATCAATTAGTCATTAAAACTATTAAAACAGAGAAA
Organism: Alosa sapidissima; assembly: GCF_018492685.1. Taxonomy (NCBI): domain Eukaryota; kingdom Metazoa; phylum Chordata; class Actinopteri; order Clupeiformes; family Clupeidae; genus Alosa; species Alosa sapidissima. The sequence continues at coordinate 1,359,998 of NC_055975.1, forward strand.
AGAAAAATATGGGGGGAAAACACATCAGCAATGGGGGAAAGGGATAGTATAGACTCACAACTTGAAACAGACACACACATACACACACACACACACACTGTTACGATCCCCTGCACACTCTCCCTTCCAGAGCACACTTCTCCTACTCACTCACATATGCAAACTCGCATCCATACATATATCCCCTAGACATTATGTTTGGCTTTTGATGAATAAACTATCACTTTTGGGTTAAAGTGTTGTCTGCCTCCTCTTTTTTATATTGCGGCCTACAAGCCAGCCATAACATACACACACACACATACACACTTTGTTCTCAGTTCTGCTCAGTACAGTTTGTTTCTGGACTCCCTCAATATTTATTTGTGTGTGTGTGTGCGTGTGTGTGGTCTTGTGTTGGCTGTTTTGCCCACTGTCCCCTCCCTCACTGAGAGTGGACCCAAATCGGCCTAGTGCCCAGTTCCCCTCATTGGGCGCCAGTTGAAAAGCCTGCGCTTTGAAAATAACAGTCCTGGCTCCTGTTACACTATAAAGTATTTCTGTGTCTGTGTGTGTTTGTGTGTGTGTGTGTGTGTGTGTGTGTGTGTGTGTGTGTGTGTATGTGTGTGTGTGTGTCTGTGTGTGTGTGTGTGTGTACGTGTGTGTGTGTGTGGTCTGGATATACACATGTGTGGGTCTATGGGTCTGCTTGCACACATTAGCAGTTTGTGGGTTGTGTGTGTGCATGTGTATGAGTGTGTGTCTGTGTGTGTGTGTGTGTGTGTGTGTGTGTGTGTGTGTGTGTGTGTGTGTGTGTGTGTGTGTGTGTGTGTGTGTTAGTATGAGGGGCTGCTTAGGAAATAATTCATACTTGGTCATACACACACTATCATAACCTCACATACACATCACTGTACTCACACATAAATACTCTAATACTCTGTTTACATTTGTGTATGAGAGAGTATAGTAGTGTGTGTGAGAATATAGTTGGGCATGTGAGAGAGTATAGAAGTGTGTGTGTGAGTATATAATTGTGTATGTGAGAGAGACTAGAAGTGTGTGTGAGAGAACATTGTTGTGTATGTAAGAGAGTATAGCAGTGTGTGTGAGAATATAGGTGGGTATGTGAGAGAGTATGGAAGTGTGTGTGTGAGCATATAATTGGCTATGTGAGAGAGACTAGTAGTGTGTGTGAGAGCATATAGTTGAGTATGTGAGAGAGAATAATGATGACAGACAAAAGGAGCTAATTTTCCATTACAATAGAATAGGTCCTCTCTAGGCTTTGTAATTTGCATTCGGTTTGCAGTAGTCATTTAATATTTAGACACATAGGGCATGGCTGACTGAGTTTTCCTCTGCCACTACTAACATTGTTGACAGTGTAGGGACCCTCCTCTTCCTTGATTTTAATTGGCTAGCAAGACAGAAGTGATATTGACATGCCTGCTTCTTCATCATCAACCAATCAGGAACTGAGAAAGTACAGTAAACTCCCTTCCGTTTCAAGCAAAGTCTCTTACACACACACACTAGTATTCTCTCTAACATACCCAACTATATGCTCTCACACACACTAGCCGTGTGTTTGGGGCAGCCGTGGCCTACTGGTTAGCACTTCGGACCTGTAACTGGAGGGTGCCGGTTTGAATCCCGACCAGTAGGCACGGCTGAAGTGACCTTGATCAAGGCACCTAACCCCTCACTGCTCCCCGAGTGCCGCTGTTGATGCAGGCAGCTCACTGCGCCGGGATTAGTGTGTGCTTCACCTCACTGTGTGTACACTGTGTGCTGTGTGTGTTTCACTAATTCACGGATTGGGATAAATGCAGAGACCAAATTTCCCTCACAGGATCAAAAGAGTACATATACTTATACTTACTATACTAACTCATACAAACATGTAAACAGAGTATAGTAGTATTTGTGTCACAGACTTTGTCAGACTAGCACCTATGTGCCGTCAGTCTTTTATCTAAACTCAAGATATCTTTTATCTAAACTTTAAGATATCTTTTATCTAAACTCAAACTTTTATCTTTATTTTTGCAGTAATCATTGACCTCTGAGTGTGACATGTCTGTACTGTTGCACACATACACGTGGAGTCACATGAACGAGGTGCTAACGGCTGACGAGTGCTTCCTCCAGCTTTGTGATCCTCATGCTTCAGTATTCCACACAAAGGTGTCCAGCAAAGTGTCCTTTCTGGAGGAGTGCCAGATCGGTGTCCTTTGGTTCAAACTTTACTTTCGATCACTGCTTGAAGTAAAGAAAAGAGGCCCACTCTTTGTTGAGCCATGCCTACCTTAACAAGAACAACATTATACAGTATGGACCTTTTCCGCTACCTTTGGATTGACAGCCTTTCAAACTAAAACACGCTATTCCATTCAATTTTGCTGTTATAACAAGCATTACTTTTTCAGTACATTGCACATTGTAATCTTTTTGCTGAAATACCAATTGTGCAATTTCATCAACCATTAAAGACAGTCAAAACTTGCTTGCCAAAATAGAATAGCTAAATTCAGTAGAAAAGCAGACTGGGTGAAAGTGTCGCTGTCCAGCCGTGGGTGTGCTCAGAGTGTGTTCCATCTGGACGGTGGCATGTGCTGGGGGTCTGCACCAGCAGGATAAGCTGGTGCCAGTCGGAGAACTGGACTCGGTCATACACAGTTTATGCAGCAGGCCTGCACTGCCAGAGCTAACCCTCTCCACCTCTTACTCTGCATTACCGGATGTGGACCAACACGAGAGTGAGAGCCTGTGTTTGTGTGTAGGTGTGTGCGTATGTGTGTGTATATCTGTCTCTCTCTCTCTCTGTGTTTGTGTGTGAGACTCACTCTTGATGGGGATGATGAGCTGGGGGATAACGGGCAGGATCTTGGTGCCCCCATGCTCCAGCATGTCGTGGACCCCCTGTCGGGCGAAGAACTCATAAGGGTGGCCCGTCTCACACAGCCCATCGAAGAACAGAGGCAGGTAGTGGTGGTAGTCCAGCTTCTCAATCTCCACCTGATACAACACACACACACACACATACACACACACACACACACACACAGTCAATACCCCCGGAAAGACAGCACACACACACTTGGGGTGTGTCAACATGACTGGACCAGCCATGTGTCACACCGTATCAGTGAATGACCTCTGATGGCGTGGTAGCTCCATTATTCATCATGTAGTGTGAGGAGATAATGCATTTCAGACAGGCAGGCAGGCCCCAGCCGAGTAGTTCTACATTATTGACTAATAGCACATCTGTCAAGCTTCCTCCATGAGCTGCCCATGTCGTCAAGCCTGAGCAGCCGCAATGAATCAGTAATAAACTGGAAACATAGCTCTGGACGTGCTGGATGGGGGGAGGAGGGCAGGGTGGGTAATGGCTGCTGTAACTAACACACTACACACTCACTAATGCACACACACACACACACACGCACACACATGTGTACACTCTCAGACTCCTTGTGCATTAAATGACTGCGTTCAGGTTGCCCGAGCTAGCTTTGTTGTGAGTAATGTGTAGCGTCGCCGGCTCGTACATAATTGCCCATTGTGATTCTGAATGTTTACATTACAACGACAAACAGTTAGCTTCTCGAGCAATGGCATCAGCAGTTTCGCCAGCCATATTTCTCCGTGCATCGCCTTCGATTTCCCTCCTGACAGCCTCACAGCACTAAGTCTCCAGCATTTACCGAGGAGAGGAAATAATTTTACTGCCAATCCTGACAGGAATAAACAGCGCTGTGGTGTGAGTTTACTGCTACATCCCAGAACCAGTGCCAGCTAATGTCGCTGGCATGTCAGGAAGTCTGTTATTGAAATGGTGGTCGGAAAAATCCGGGCGTCACAAACTGGCGTCATGCTGAAAGCTGACACCCATTCAGAGTGCAACCCAATCAGTAACACTCAGTCTAAATAAAGACATTTCCACGAAAGGCATTTTATCTGTTATCTAGGTGAGTGGCTCTCGGGAATGGGGTAAGACTTGGGTGGAGCGGAGGGTAAAAAGAGGCACTGTGGTGGGGGCCAGTGAATGTGTGTGTGTATGTGTGTGTGTGTGTGTGTGTGTGTATGTGTGTGTGTGTGTGTGTGTGTGTGTGTGTGTGTGTGTGTGTGTGTGTGTGTGTGTGTTGGGGGGAGAGGTGGTGGCGGCTCTGGCATCTTGCATGTTTAAGTGACCTCGTCCTACTGTGCTTGTCCTTAAATTAACTCCCCCCGGAAGGCATCTCAGCCCCAGCTGTGAGTCTCTAGACCCCCTACAGTGTCCTGTGACCCCCACGCACACACAAACACACACACACACACACGCACACACACACACACACACACACGCACAAACACACACACACACACACACACACACACACACAGATAGCTCTGGCACCAGCGCCAAACTGCCATGGAGTCATGACATTGAGACATGTGACAGGCAGGCGTGCGGCCTTCGCATTAACACCTGCCCTATGTTCACTGGACATGTAACACCAACACACACACACACACACACACACACACACACACATGCAGGAGACTCACTGTGCCTACTCTGCTGCAAGAGATTACTACATTGTTACACACATATGCTTATCACTCTTATGCTAGCTTGCTCGATGTTGTTTAAAGTGTGTGAATGCGTGTGTCAGTGTGAGTTTGTGAGTGTATTTGTGTGTTGCTAAGATGAGCAGGCTGACTGCTACAGCCTAAAACGACTCGTTGCCGTTTTGTGACATTAAGCTTTTTCACGTTAAGCCCCCCTCCCCCATCCCCTTCTTTCACAAGCAGTGGGGGAGCGCGGGGCACAAAGTAACACTTTTTGGTAGACAAAGGAGGGTTCTCCGTGCTTCTGTCGTTTGGCCACAATCCGTTGCAACCAGGCCAGGACAGATATTTTAGAGAGGAGAGACGCCGGTGCAGCTCAGATGTCTTCTTAATTTTCTTTAAGAAGTAAAAGGTGCAGAACATTATTAAACTTTGACCAACATTTCGATGTGTCGATGTTTTTGACTAACGAACATCGAAACGTTAGTCAAAGTTTAATAATGTTCTGCACCTTTTACTAAAGAATAAAGAAAATTAAGAAGACATCTGAGCTGCACCGGCGTCTCTCCTTCTCTCTAACACTTTTTGGCTTTGGCTAAATATTTCTAAAATCATTTGAGTTTCACTAGTCACATGTTTTAACAAGCAACACTTGTTATTGAACTAATACACAGACGTGTGTCGAAAATTTACTTTATTTTCCATACGGAGAAATAACATATGCAGAGTCTAACCAAGGTCAATCTTGCCAAAAAAGCCCTCAAACCTGAAAACACATGAAGCAAAAGTGCAAAACATCACAAAACTAACTAAACTAACACACACATATTTTTGTATTGCAATCATTGTAGCCTACAGTTGTAACAGCGCGTAACAGTCGTTTTACTCCCCGGATGCGCTCATTATAAAGAACGTTTAACGTGTCCCAAAAACAGCTATCAATTAATCACCAAACGTCTTAAAGTATTGCCAGGAGCAACACCTTGCAAAAAATGATAACAATAGGCCTAGGCCTTTATATGGCTCTGCTCCTGCCTAGATTCGAACTCAGAACTACCTGAAAGTTGCAGACCTGTTCTGGAAATACGTGCATTAACCCACTCGACCGTCAGACAACGCTATCTGCTTCGAGTAGGCCTATTGGGTAGGACTGTAGCCTACACTGGTTGCTGTGGCACAGTCTTGAGTGACCGAATTCGTTTTTCTTTGTCATTTGAATGCTGTCATTTTGTTAACATTACTGTTAAGGAGATGCTGTAGGCAAAGTCTATATTTCAACCTCGTTAGTGTAGTAAAAAAAATCAGAACTATTCACAAGGTTTCTGGGCAGCATATTTATGTTCTGTTAGCAAGCGAACTTCTCATGACTACCGACAAAGTAGCCTACTGCCAGCTGACGAAACTCTCATTTTAAAACATTACTGAGAGACAGACACTGTACAATCAAGAAATCTTGCCACTGAATCCAAAACTATGTTTAACATTATGTACAAGGCTTAGGCTACAGTGGACTAGCATGTTGCAGGGGCTGCTAAAAACACAGAGAAACGCACTGAAAACTCGGCCAATCACAGCCCTTGCTGTCGAATGCGCCGTCTGGTTCGACCGTGGAACTCCACAGCGGACTATGCTGCCCCCAAGCGGCTGCAGTTGTACTTACATTTCACCATTCACCATGATCGTGAATGAAGTGTCAATTTTTAACTGGGATGTTAGTGCTGCTGAATGCCGGTGAGTGTGCATGTGTTGCTGTCCTGTTGAGTATCCAATTGTTTTTGCCTATATCCAATTTTTTTGATGGCCTGTTATCTACTTAAAGTGACCCATATCAGATAGCTGTGTTTACATGGCTCACTATTATGCTTAACACTTGAGACAACCCACATGTGCACAAGAGTTTGGTCACCAAAATGAAAGCAAACATACAGACGACAGGGCAAAGGTACAAAATAATAATACAAGCTTGCATTATAGACTATTTCTGTTTACTTTAATTTCCGAAGTATTTTGTGAACTAAGCTAACAACTGTGCCACCTATCAGAATTGGGTCAGATTTAACAGTGTAAATGTAGCCTTAAGCGCTCGGTATACAGGTACTGACATGAGTGCCCTGTCACTTGCCCACACACACCAGCGCTGAAATAGTTAGGCTGATAAACATAACAATTGTGCACTTTATGGTTTAATTTCAGACGTGGAGCCATTTTGTATCTGACCTCTGGTGACCTCTGGGGATCAATGACATCATCATCAAATTTCCCCCCATTATTCTCCATTACAATAATGTACATGTTCACAAATATGCAGTTTTATTCCAATAGAAATGCTTATTTTGTCCTCAGCTGTTGCCCTGATGCCACATTATTCCTGGAATACCAGTCTGGCCATTCCAGGTGCAAATGTAACCATAGCAACCAGGTATAAACATCCATCATGGCGGACAACTTCTGTAATATGTTAATTCTGAAAAAAGTTAGGACGCTTGGTGAAATGTGAATAAAAAAAATGCTTTGATTTACAAATCATGTCAACCCTATATTTAATTGAGACCAATTCAAAGACACCATATCAACTGTTGAAGAAGAGAAATTGTATTGTTTTTCATTCCATGATGCCCCCAATTAGACAGGTCTGGACTACAGACAGGCCATTTTATCACCTGGGCCCAGTTGCATGAAGTACCTTAAGTTAAGATTTCCCCTTAAAACACGATTTAAGCCATCATTTTTAAAAGATGCAAGTCATGTCTAGTGAGACAGCTCTCTATGTAGGGAGGGAGGCAGCAATCATCCGTTTCGAACAGACCCTGTGTTCGGTGGGTTGTTAACTAACGGCATCGCCTACTAGCCAGCTAGTACAATCTCCGTGGAAACTATAGAATTTTCATGCCGGAAAATCCCTGTCAAAGCAGTAAATCCCTTAACGTTTTCCCTTAACTAAGGAAATCATTTAAGGTATTCTGTGCAACACCCTTAAGCAAACCCCTTACCAAAGGACAAAGGATCATACATTCTCCACATATACAATACTGTATACTGTATCTCACCTGAAGTCCCACCCTTACGACTGCCCCATCATCGCCTATTACTGTACCTGGATTCCTGGCCCGTACTGCCTAGCGACTCACCACTTGCCCTATGACAACTCCTAATCCCCCTGGACAATTCCATTTCTTACACTGGACTATTTGAACTTTCTGACACTAAATATGATTAATGCATTATCATACCGGATAAGTAACCATCCCACCTCTTGTAACATACACCTCAGGTGGCCTTAAACACCATGTTCTATTCTCTACATCTGATTAACTTATGCATTTATCATGTATACAGACCTTACTGTTCTGGAGCTGACCCTAGGCAGATGGGTCAGGCCCTTGAGTCGTGGATCTGCTCAAGGTTTCTTCCTACTGTATATGTATCTCCAATTCTAGGGAGTTTTTCCTCACCCCTGTTACCCATGGGCCTTCTTTTCTTTTCTCTGATTGTCTAACGCTCTGTAAAGCGCCATGAGACATGTGTAAAGTTTTGGTGCTCTTTAAATCAAATTAAATTGAAATTGAATTGAAATTACTGTAGAAATATGTGCAGAATTAATTGTGACATATTCAAGGTATTCCTTGAAAAGACATTATGTGGATGACAGTATATGTTGCTCAAAATCTGTGTACATTCAGAATTGATTGTGCCTTGCCAGATGTGCAAAATGGCCATGTCATAGGCACTAATGCACCTCCACATCGTCATGGATGCTGGGTTTTGAACTTAGCACTATAGTTGAATTTGTTGGATAGTTGAATAGTACCTCTCCTCTTTAGCCCAGGAGTCCATGATTTCCAAAAATAATTCCACATTTTGATTACCTCAGGCTCAGATAAGATGGTAAAATGTATGTATCATGACTAAATTTCTTCTTTGCATAGAAGAGTTTGTGAATGGAGCATTAAACTGTGCTCATAAACAATGAATGGTTGTCAGGAGTTTTCCTGAGCCCATAGAATAATTTTATTTACAGAAAAATTGGTTTTAATGCAGTCCACCTGAGGTTCAAAAGTATCCTGGGAATATCCATAAGAACTTTCGGCAAATTGGGGATTTGCTCATCAGGTCCGTCTGGCCAAGAGGCCACTGAAGCCCATTTTCAATGTCACTAAAACACAAGCACACAAATACAATCGCTAATCCGGCATGGACGTGTATGTCTGGAATTGAGTAAACAACTGCATTTGGGTGGATGACAAATAAGCCTGAAAAAAGGAATTTAAAAAAACTTCAAATATCATCCCTAAAAAGTGTTTATATGTGTTGCTGTATCTCTAAACCTGACTAATATATTTTTTTTTTCCAAAAAAAAAAGTGAAATATATATTTATATGTCAATTTGTCATGTTAGTGCCTAAAATTGTCATATGGTGTGATGTGAAAATAATTTGAAATAAAATGAAAATTAGATACTTTTTTCTACTTTAATTTATGTCACTGTACATTTTAATCACGTTTGCTTTGATATGCAACATTTCCTTGTGAATATTTAGAAGAAAAACCTAAAATTTAACAAGTTATTTTGTCAAGGTGGAGAATGCTCCTAAGTGTAACCAGATATTTTAGCTTAATTCTAATATTTCTTGTAAGAACTCACTCAAAATTCTTGAGGTTCTTGCAGATACCATTTCCTTTGTGTGCTATTGATGTTTTAATGATTTTTCAATTATAAAGTCTTTTTTGTGACATTATTTAATGTCACACCAAATGACATGGTGTCACGCCATATGATGAACTGCACCACTCCACCATGTGTCAGAGCAAAACAGGGTTTTTAATGACAATAAAATCATTAACAATGAATTTTGAAGTCACTGTATGAATGGTGTATGCGTGTAACAGCAAAATAGATGAAAGTTTAGTATTTATTTTTTAAACTTACATGGCATGGTAACATAAAAGAAAAAAGTATGAGAAATATGAATTGTACAGATACATTTTTTTTCCCAATTATCACAGATTTAACAAAAAACATATAATATCTGAATTTAAATAATGTTTTTACAAGAACTTTTATGTAAAAATGCAATTTGGTCATAGGGTGTGACAGAAATGTCATATAGTGTGACTTGAAAAAAGCTGTCACACCATATGATGCAGCGTCACACTATATGACATTTTGACAGTTAAGCTAATTTTCTAGACAGTTAAATACAGCTAACTATTATTTAGCATGCAACTGACCACATGGCAGCAGTGCTTTTTAAGAATTCATGAAGAATATGTGTGGAAAATAGCTACTTTTTAGGCAAATGATGTCACACCATAAGACACTAAAATTTGGCCACGATTGATGATGTCCAATTCAAAGCTTTTTATATAAAAATCCAAAAAGCAGAACTCGCTTCTTGACCATGCCAATTACTCCTGACATTCTATTGTTACTTCCTGATTAAGCAGGGTCCTCTTCCCAATAATAATGTCCAAATGAATGCCCGGTCAAAATATACTATATAGTGTCACGCCATATGACAACCATTTTATGGACAAAACATATTTGATTATAACTTAGTTGGACAGCATGCATAAACATCAAAACTTTCTGTGGTTGTAAAAAACATCCAATTATTTTATATGCATGGTAAAACTTTAAAGTAATTATACTTTTTATGGATATACACTCTTTTTAGGAAGTTCGCACACATGGTGGACAGTCACACCATATGACATTTTTTATGTTTGGATGATTATTTTAAGTCAAAAGTGAAATAAAAATCCAATAAATAAATATGACAGAACTTGAACCTACCAGACCTACAACATTTCCATATCAATTCTTAACAATTGCCATTTTTTATAAGTGTGTGACACATGGACAGTCTGAATTCTGCTATTTGTCATCTACCCATTTATATGTTGTCTTTGAACTATTCTCAATTAAACATAGTGTTGATATGATTTGTGAATCATTATTTTTCTTTCACATTACAAAGCATCACAACTTTTTTGGAATTCGGGTTGTATAAGAATGTTGCCAAGTAAATATTCCATTTAATAATAATGTATAAGTCTGACTTGCAGAATAATGAGTCTGCCTGGTTCCAGAGGTCAAATCTCAAGTGGCTCCACATCTAAAAAATGAAGTTTACAGTCTCTAGAAACATTGAATAAAATGTCATGCATTGTCATAAAATGCACAATACCTTTTATACAGTATATGAGCTTATTCCCTCCACTAAAATGTTTAACTGAAAAGCATTCGGTAAACAGTGGATTTTGTTGAGAGGTGCCGACAAAAGTAGAACTGAATCGTAATCGACACGGTGTAGTGGTAATGTTGGACGCTGGTGTGCGGGGTTTTATTGAAAACAATGGAATCCAATGTAATCGAACTTCTACAGCAGTGTGCCACACTCATGTCGGCATCTATGTGCGGAGGCCTTTAGACTTTGCTCAACTGAAAGGACTGCATAAATCTATGTCTGCATATGTATGAATGCATGTATGTATCATATGCACTGAAGGGTTGACACATCACAGAGTGCAGTGGTGTGACTGTATTCAGGTTGGCATGCCAACTCAAAACAGCTTTGTAGTCCCCTCCTCAAGGTGCCAGGTGATATCTGCTGAAGAATGCAGAGGGAAGGTCCAAACATGTGTTCGTGTGTGTGTGTGTGTGTGTGTGTGTGTGTGTGTGTGTGTGTGTGTGTGTGTGTGTGTGTGTGTGTGTGCGTGTGAGAGAGAGAGAGAGAGACTGGCGCGGCAGCCTGACTGTACTGTTGGCTCAGGGATTCTGTTCAGAGTAATGACAGCAAATCCCGTCTGAACGCGAGCAAACAGCCTCTGTGCCGCAAAAGGGTCTTGAGCACCCAACCCCCCAATACAAACACACACACACACACACACACACAGACACACACACGCAGCAATATGGAGAGAGAGAGACACAGAGAGAGAGAGAGAGAGAGAGAGAGCAACACTCCATCTCCCAACTGCATTCTCCTGGCCTGAGCCCAAATGTCACTGAGATGCTGTGGCAGGCACTTTGAAGTCCCTGGTCCCCCCCCCCCCCCCCCCCCCCCTTACACCCCCTCCAACCCCCCCATTCCCCTCAGAGCGAGAACATCAAAGTTGCCACACACACACACCCCTACCCACCCCCCGACACAGCCGCACTCATCTCGTGGGTAAACACAGACTCAGAGAGCTAGGGAGCGCGCACTGTTAGCTCAAAGACAAGGCTGATTGCTTTGAGGCAATTTGCTGGCTAACCTTGACCTTTTTCCAGCTTGGTCAAGATCATCATTGTGAGTCAGACAGCCGGAGACGAGAAGAAAAGCAAATATGTGCAGAGGGATGGATGGAAGGATGACACTCTGGGACTGCCAACCCTACCAGTCTCTCTATCTCTCTTTCTCTCTCTCACACACACGCACACAAACACACATGCCAGTGAGGGCAGCTTCTACCAATGTGGCTAGCAGTCCTGAGCAAATAACAGAAATGAGAGAACAAAGAGAATTTATTCAGGAGAAATGGGATGATAGAGAGGAGGGATGAGGTATTGGACAGGGCTGTCCAATAGGCCAATCTGACCCTGTGATGAACCAGGCCAGCCTCCTCAACCACCAGTCCTCCTGGTGTGAGCGGTGACTGAGCAGAGAGGCAAGGGCCTTCACTAATTAGACAGAGTACTAAGGCCTGTCATAGAACGAAGCAAGGTATAACCCAATTGGGGGTCAAAGGTCAGGGAGTACCATCGCCAGAGGTCATCTATGGAAACCCTAATCAGCTGCCTGGGGCTAAAAACCCAAACATCCCCGTCTGAGTATTGATTGGCTGGCTGCTGATTGGTCTCCAAGCCCTACTTAGCATTGGTCGCTCTATCCCCTCATGGATCTCAGGCTCCGAGCATTAGAGATGAGAGCACCCTGAGAATCTAGAGTCAAATAATTAGAAGTAGTGCACAGCAACAGTAACTAAGGGTGATGGGACTCATTATTGTTCACAAGTGGTCAATTAAAAGCGGACCAATTAAGGGTTGGTCAGACGTCAGGGCTTAAATTTCATTTTTCAAAATGGGGGGGAATTCCCCCCTTAGGTTCTTCATGTAGGGGGGATTTACACAATTTGGGGGGAGGAGGGGGGTTGCCTTTATCAGGTATTTTCTTTGAGCACCCACACCAATTTAAGGGATTCTCTGTACTAAAATTACAGTTCTCTAGGTCTCTTCTTTTAGGTTCTTTATACAGTTTTTTTTACTTTCTCTCATGTGTCTTACCTTTTCATTTGAAAAAAGAAAAGAACCAAACTGCCCTTAGAATTCATGAACTTTTAATCTTGTGTAGGCTATTTAACTTGACAACAACATTTGTTGACAACTATTTAACTTGAAAACAACATTTATACAGTAACATCGGCTGGTAAAAGGCACAGGGCCATACATTTTGCAATCTGAACAGCTCATTACACCGTCGTGAAAATCGAGCCAAGGATATATTTTGAGCCAGTTAGGCTGGAACTTGTCTTTGGGCTGTTTCCCCTGTGTAACATTGTCGCTACCTGAGGGATCCTGCGGATTGCTAACTGCATGACTCGCACTGCTGTTTGCGCTGTTGGAATCGGATTCAGATGCTTTCCTCTTATCGGGTGAAACTTCACATATGCAAGTAGGCTTACGTTTTAGCCAGCAGTACATGTTTGCATGACGTAAAGGTCGTAACCTCTGAACGATACTTTCAATGAACATCTTCGTGGTCGTAGAGGAGAGAGTGAGGACATGAGGAGGGGAGGGGAGGGGAGGGCATGGCAAGCGCAAAGTGGTTCTGTGTGTCTGCGTCTGCGTTCTATGTTCAATTCAACTCGGTAGGCTAGTTGATCCGTCTGGTCAATAGCCCCACAGAATAGAATAACGTCATCAGACAGGCTGTAAAGTGTATGCGGGAATTTCTCGCATTATGATGGCTAGAGTTGCGGGATTTGAACAAATTATGCACAATACCCGCAATACCGCAGTGAAATTTAGGCCCTGGACGTGCTGTCAAACATTGCTTTCCAAACAATCAACCTCCTCCATGTCTGTTTCCACCTCCTCCTTAGGCCTCCAATCTGAACAACACTGTTACTAGTCTCTTGCACAGTGGAGCATCACAGAGCCTCCAGGGCTCCTTGTCCAACTGGAGGGAGAGGGTGGGGATTGGTTGCTGTGGCTTCCAGGGTGATGAGGTGCTGAACAACACCGTCGACCTGCATTTTTAAAAGTGGGCAAACAAAAACTTATTTTTCAATTTGGGGTGTCTTTTCCTCCAAAGGGCACCTGGCTGCCGCTACTGTCTCTGTTATGAATGGTGTACAGGTACATCACCGAGCAGCCACACACACAAAGGAGATGCAGGGGATGTGTGTACAATGTGTGTGTGTGTGTGTGTGTGTGTGTGTGTGTTTGTGCCTGTAAAAGTGTGTGCATGTTTGTGAGTTTATTAGGCTAGATGTTGTGTGTGTGTGGTATGTGTGTGTGGGGGGATTCTACAGACAATGCACACACACACACACACACACACACTTATAGATACACACACAACATCTAATAAAATCCCTTGATGTGACCTTATTTCTGTATTTCTCGCTTTCTCCCCAAATGCCACCTGGTGCTCCTCAAGCTCATATCTGAATGGTGTTTGGATACTCTTAACGTCAACACACTCGATCTTATGGCCTAATCCAGTGTGAAAAACGCCTGCCACTGAGCCTCTCTCTCTCTTTCACACACACTCTCTGTACTCCCTTGCTTCCTCGTCTGCCTCTGCCAGACACCACCTGGTGCTACTCTAGCTCAGCTGCGGTGGCTGCTGCACACTAATGAAAGGGGGCACATGGCTGGAGCCACGCAGGCAGAGCTGCTGACTGCTGAGAGACGAGACATAGTCGGGGCCGATGAGACTCCACCTCACCCTGTACACTTCCACCCTCCAAACACAAACACAAACACACCACTGCACAGCAGCAGAGCTCGGCAGACAGGGAGTCAAGCAGAGACATGCCTTACCTACTGTACAGAGAAGGCATAGGATGTAAGAGAAGAGGAGATGAGAAGAGAGGGGTGAAGAAAAGAGAAGACTAGAGGAGATGAAATGAGGAGGAGGGGAGAGGAGAAAAGTGAAAGAGGAGAGAAGAAGACAGAACAAGATAACAAAGGACAAAAGTAGCACAGAAGCATGTATTAAGAGAGAAGTTGACCAGAGAGGGACTAAGGTGGACAATAACCTCAGGGCCAGATGTAAGCTTACTAACACATTGGCGCTGACTTGAGGCGTAATTTCTTGTGCGTTTAAAACCGCAGACTGCCTGTCGCAGGAGCGGAGAATGGCAAGTTGAGCTTTTCTGTGTCATACATATGCATTTATGGGAGGGTCAGGGGGCAAGTAGAAGTTTTGTGTAAAAACATGGGAGGAGTAGTGTAAAATGCGCCTAATTATGTATTTCTCATGTATAAAACTGCCTGTGAAAGCACACGTTTATTTTGCATTGAAAGATTTCCACTTTTTAAAAGCAGGTGCAATCCAAATTGTGGTTAAATGCGTCAATAAGAGAAACGTTGAAAGACAAAGCCGCTTGTGATAGAATTATGCCATTCAGTTGTGGGCACCGCAAATTATGGTAGAGGACAGAGAAAGGTGTTGATTACCCGATGAGCTACAGGTATGATAAATAGCACGTAAAATTAAGAAGCAGTGTGCACTTTCTGCGGTCTGGCAATGGCGCTGTTTACTCTGCGTTCGCAATTACATCAGGCTGTCAGTGTATAGCTGTGAAGACGTTCTTTTTTCAGTCGCATATGATATGTGATAGGTGATGCAACTGTGGTCACTCTGGGCCAAATTCTCCCATTCACCCATTCATAGACTAACACCTGCAGCGTCTAATACAGTATGAGAGACTGGCATAACAATACCAGCCACCATTAGAAACAAATCAGAGACAAGAGAATATGAACGATTATTGAGGCACAACAGTTGTGCAGGCGTCTGCGCAAGTGTATGGATGACTTTGGAGAAGTTGGAAATAAAATGACAGATTCAAACAAAGCAGGTAGGCTGGGCAAAAAATCGATTTATCGAGGTTTATGTGAAAAAAAAAGATATTTTTTTAGGCCATATCACCCAGTCGGCTATGGGATGATGAAATTAAGCGAATGTTATAACCTTTATGTTTTTCTGTTTAATAATGTGGCCTCAAGTAACGTCAGGAAATATGCCACCTTGTTACACTATAATGGGGAAAAACATGATGACATTTCGGCACGTTAAGCACAAAATTTGATTTTGCAAAGTTCTTTGAACATGTAGCCTACTGCCAGCATCAAGCAATATGCTGTCTCACCTTGTAGTGGCGCTCAACCTTAATAGAGTCATCAGAAGCGCTTAGCTGAAAAAGCACGTGGCAAAATGCGCTGAATGAGTTGTTAACATAAGAAACGCCCAGATTTTGGAGTACCTCTCCCAAAGCAAGCAACTGCCTCCATGGCGCGTAAATGACAGGATTAAGTCAAGGGCAGAATGCGCGCAGGCTAAAAAGTGCTTAGTTGCGCGCTTTTTTTTTACTTACGCACATGGGAGAATTTGCCCCTCTGTATGTTTGACTGCTCACACTGCAAGACAAACTCTGACATGCCAGATATTCACTCGGATCAGACCAGAGCTGGAACGCTGATTGCAAC